>NC_134485.1:280510411-280602911 GCF_040206685.1 Ascaphus truei
CACGTCAATTGCCTTTCCGCCTTTCAAGTTGCAGAGTTAACGAGAGATGGATACATTGTCTCGGTAAAGTACTTGAGATCCTAACCGCAAGTAATGGATACCCATCTCATAGACAGCCCTTTAAATTTTTGCCACGCTTTCTCAATCAGCGCTAGAGTTGGGCGCTCCTACGCCATCAGGTGTCTGTGAGAGGTTATAACAAGCAATGCATTTTGTCTTTTAACATAGCAAGCATTGAATAGATTGCAAATGGGGGATAAAAACGTCTGAGACAGGGCAAACACAGTGATGCATATCAAACCAGTTTAACCCCTGCATTCCCACTGTGGGTCAGGATTTATCAGCCGGGTATAACCTTTATTTTAGGCCTGATTAATCCTCCCCCCACCACACCTCCCCCACTCAAAGCTCAGGGACTGCCCTGACCACCCCGTCCGGTGGCTGGGCTGACCTGCCAGCTCTTGAAGTTAGAATCTCCTGAGGGTTGTCCTGGCGGAAAAGGCCATCCGCATTGCCATGCTCACTTCCCTTCTTGTGCTGTATGGTAAAGTCAAACTCCTGTAAGGCAATACTCCAGTGCAAAAGTTTAGCATTTTCCCCTGACACCCGCTGCAACAAACTCAAAGGATTGTGGTCAGTTATTACCGTGAATGGTCTGCCATACAAATAGGGCTGTAACTTCTATAGAGCCCACACTATGGCCAGGCACTCCTTCTCAATGGTGGCATTTGTCACCTCTCTGGGCAGCAGCTTGCAGCTAGGATACACCACTGGGTATTCACTGCCCTCCTCCCCCCACTTGGCTGTGTACAGCCCCAATGCCATAGTAAGATGCATTAATCTGCACCAAGAACTTCTTTGCATAGTCTGGGGCAGCCAAAATGGGAGCGCTGAATAGTGCAGTCTTCAATGCCTGAAAGGCGACCTCACAGGCAGGCGACCAGACTACCAGCACAGACTGTCGCTTCTGGGTCAGGTCAGTCAGGGGTTTGGCAATGGAGCTATACTGAGGAACAAACTTTCTGTAGTAGCCTGCGGTGCCTATGAAAGCCATGACTTGTTTCATGGTTTTGGGAATGGGCCAATGCACTATAGCTTCCACCTTAGCTGGTTCTGCCTTAAGATGCCCGCCACCAACCCTGTGCCCCAGGTACAATACTTCTGCCATTCCTACTAAGCACTTGGTGGGTTTCAATGTGAGTCCCGCTTCCCTAATCCTGGCTAGCACCGCAGCTACATGCACTAAATGTGAGTCCCACGAATTACTAAAGACAGCAATGTCATCCAGGTATGCCCTTGCAAACCCTTGCAAACCCTCCAGCAAGCGATTGACCAGGTGTTGAAAGGTAGTCGGTGCATTTTTCATCCCGAATGGCTTCACCAGAAATTCATAGTGGCCACTCAGGGTAATTAATGCTGATTTCTCTCTAGCCTCCTTGGTCAAAGGGATCTGCCAGTAACCTTTACTGAGATCCATTGTTGTCAGATACTTTGCCCCCGTAAGTTAATCTAACAACTCATCCATGTGGGGCATGGGGTAGGCATCTGACACCATGCCCGCATTGAGCTGCCAGTAGTCCACACAGAACCATGTGGTTCCATCCTTCTTAGGTACCAAGAATACCGGGCAAGCCCAAGGGCTCTGGGACGGTACAATTACCCCTAGGGCCAGCATCTCTTCTACCTCCCTCTCTATACTGCCCTTAACCTCTGCTGACACTCTGTAAGTGTGCTTATGCAGAGGTCTCAAATCTCCTGTCAGCACTGGGTTATCTGTGATGTGTGTCTTGCCTGGCTTGTCTGAGAACAGAGCCCTATAATGCATAGCCCGGGCTCCTGCCCTCTGCCTGACACTCAGTTGAGACACTATCTCAACCTACTCTACTGTACCTCCCTGCCTTGCCTCCCCCATGAGATCAGACAGAGCATTGCTCGCCGGATCCCCCATCAGTGGGCTGCAAATGGCCAGCACCGATGCCACACTCGGTGCTATGTACTCCTTGAGCATGTTGATGTGATAAGTTTTATTCCTCCCTGTCTCAGCATCTACCTGTACAACATACAGAAGTTGCATCTTTTGTAGTACCGCATACGGTCTCGAACAGGCAGCCATTAATTTGTTCTCCCGAATGGGAATTGAACAAGTACCTACTGACCTGGGATGAACTCCCTGCTATGGGCATTCTGATCATACCAAGTCTTCTGCTTGGTTTGCGCAGCCCTAAGGTTGTCCTGTGCCAACCCCATGAGCATCTCTAGCCGGTCTCTGAGATCTATCACATACTGAAGCACAGAAGCATCAGTAGTGGTAGTCTCCCCTTCCCATCCCTTACGGAATAGGTCCAGAGGTCCCTGTACCCTGCAACCATATAGCAGCTCGAAGTGAGAGAAGCTTGTAGATTCTTGCGTTATCTCTCGGTACGCAAACAGCAAGTGCTGCAGGTGAATCTCCCAGGTCTTCCCCTCTGCCTCTATAAACGTCCTAAGCATCTTCTTTAAGGTACCGTTGAACCTCTCACACAGTCCGTTGTTCTTGGTGTGGTAAGGGGTCGTGCGCTGGTTCTTCACCCTGCACGCATCCCAGAGACACTGGAGCAATTTACTCATGAATTGTGACCCCTGATCGGTAGGATCTTGCTAGGGAAATATACTCTAGTAAAAATGGTTAATAAGGCTTTAGCTACTGCCATAGCATCAATAGTGGCAAGTGCTACCGCCTCAGGGTACCGGGTTGCGAAGTCCACCATCGTGAGGATGTAGCGCTTCCAGGACCAACTGGGAATCATGAGGGGTCCCACAAGGTCCATGGCTACTCTCTTGAAGGGTTCCCTGATTACCGGTAAGGAATTCAGGGGTGCCTTCACACAATTGTCCGCCTTACCCACTCGCTGGCGGGCATCATAGGACCAACAGAAATCTGCCACCTCCCTGGTTGCCCACGGGCCAGTAGTAAAGCTGCGAGCTTTTGTCCGAGTGACCAGCTGATGCCCCGCTAGTGAGTGGAATGGAGTGGGCTACCCTCAATAACTGCTGCCTATACTGCGTGGGCACCACTATCTGTCGCTTGCCGGACCAGACCTCATCTAACACAGTGGTCCCTTGCTCTATATACAGGAGCCCGTGGTGCCACATTAGTAATCAGACCCATCCCCTCGCTTAGACTCAGATGCCCAAAATTTCATGCCCTCCAAGCTGGGGTCTGATCGCACCACATCCCCAAACTGGGTACCTAACTCTTGCCACCAGCTTGTCAAGGCTAAGTTTGGGGGACTGGGTACAGGTAAAGGGAACAGTAAGTAAGGGTCAGTGTGCAACTTTTCTTGCTTACCTATCTGGTCTCCACAGAGACCCCTGGAACTGTAGGTCCCAAATGTAGGGGGACAGGGGTAGTTCTACTGCACTCTTGGCTGACTGGCTCCTTGTGATCACTGCAACAGGGCCCAGCTCACTTGTAAAAACACAGGTAACGTTCCCCAGGTCATTGCCAAGTTGGATCTTGGCATCCAACCTGGACAATTCCCTCACCTCCATTATGTCATGTCCGGCACCCAAATCCATAAAGACCTGGGCAACCTGAATGGACCATGGTCCTACATCAGGCATGGTCACTTGCATCTCAGTACATGGGAGCAAATCCTCTGGCCGCACCATATCAGGGTGTACCAGAGTCACAGTGGCACCGGAGTCCAGCAAGCCGATCGCCTGCCAGTCCCCGATGGTCACCTTCCATAGATGCTTTTGCTGGCATCGTTTGGCTGCATCACGACTGGTGCAACCTGATGTCCCCCGATCTCCGCTGCTGGTCCTGAGGTGGCAAGGGCATGTTCTCCCGTGGATGTCCCTCTGTGGGTTGATTCCATGGCTGTGATTGGCTTCTCTGTGTGTGCCAGTCGCACACCGGTGACCGGTCTCGCAGCTGGTGATTGTTGCCCCTAATGGAGTCGCCCGGACCGGTCCCGGTCCGGACAGTATGGCCTGAGATGTCTGACCTTGTTGCTGGTGAAACACCGCCTCTGATGTCTAAACTCTGCAGCTTAGGGTGTGTTGCCTTCTGCTGCAGGCTTGTGGGTCCACTGAGGGGTAGTTTTGGCTCCCTTGGCCGGGCTGGCCACATCTTTGGGATCTGCTCTCTTGGTCATCAGAGCTTTGCTTGCCACATACTTATCCGCCATCCACGCAGCATCCAAATGGATTTTTGGTTTGTGGTCAAAGACCCATGCCTTCATGTCCGAGGGAAGCTGCTGCAGTAGCTGCTCCTGGAACATCATGTGCAGCAGTGTATGGAACTTGGTGATCCCGCAACCCTCCACCCATTGAGTCCCCTGCAAAGCCATGCGGGCTCCATAGTCCACATAAGATTCCCGGGGGTATTTCTCCCCAGTCTGGAACTTGCCCCTGTAGGCTTCTGGGGTGAGGGCATACAGGGTGAGCAGCATACTTTTTATATGACCGTAGTCATCGGCATCCACGCATGGAATACCCTGCACAGTCCGCTTGGCTCTACCGGACAACAATGGACGCAGTCTCAGCACCATGTCCCGACGTGGGACTCTGTACCGGAGACATTGCGTTTTAAAGTCATTGAGAAAAGCATCTATCTCATCCGTGCCATCTACGAACTTGCTGAAACTGTGGTGATCCACCCGGGGGATATCTTGTTCCCCGTTGACAAGGTGGGTGTGTGGGGCTTTGCCAAGCACTGTGGCCAGCATCTGTATACGCTCCGCTGCTGTAGCCTTTTCTTCCAATGCTGTCAGGAGCGCTGTGAGCCCAGAAGCAGTAAGTCTGGTATCCGCAGTCATTACTTCCTCCGCACCCGCTTACGCCACGCCACAATTACTCAGGTGTTCATTTGCTCCCTCCCCATGTCCTTGCAGCAAAGGAGCTGGATCAACCTCCTGCACTCCGGGCTGATTGGTGTCCACTGCCACAGAATCCATGGGGCCTGGCCCCTCCTTTGCAGCCATTCTGGCTATAGGATTCTCCAAGTCCTCCTCCAGTTGCGGCTTTGACCGACCATCCGTCGGCAATCCATAGCCCTCACATCTCTCCACGATCCGAGCTCGGTACCAGGATCGGAACCTTCCTGAGTGGTTACTCATGGTGTGATGTTAGCACTGGGGTATGTGCAACGGGCATGGTGTACAATCTCTTACTCTTGTGAAGCGTATGTAAGTTACCACTTGTCTCGGGAGCTCGCAATCTATGAGTTTCCCCCACTATGTTATAAAATCCCGCAGGAGACTATATCATAGGCTCAGTCAGCGTCCCAACGCTGCCACCAGTTAATATAAGCCTGTCACGGGAGACCAGGTCTTATCAGCAAATTAATACTGGGATCCTGGACTGAGCAGTACAGGCGGGTAAAATAAATTGGGATATAGAGAGAGAAAGGGGGAGCACAGGTTGAAGAATTTGGGGTATCTGGAGTATCTAATTAGATATTTGTGGGTGTGTTTGAAAGATATAATAAATCACTTACATGGCCTTGTGTAAATGCTCTCACAGCAAGGTTTACTTGTCTTGGTGTTCCCTCGGTCGGTTGCATCCTTCTTTTCAGGACTTGGTTTTCTTTTGGGTAAAATAAATTGTAATTTATTTCCTTTTAAGACAAACACACAATACTTTACAATTACAGTTAATATAGACTTACTGGGATGGGAAAACAAAATAAAATGTCCACGGAACGAAACAAAGTCTCTGGGCACCCCTGCACGCATGCAAGTTGGTGCACGATGTAAGCCGTGCCACAGTCCTTGGCTAGGGTCGCAAATTGCCAGCCCTATATCTCCGGCCCAAGGAAAAATTTTGTAATGTCCTTACAGGATTCATTCGGGAATCCTTAGCTCAAACGAATTCTGGAAGAGGGGTACAATCCTTGGTTACACTGTAGTTAACCCCTCAAACTCCGGAACCACTGACGCTGTATCTTGGACGTTTCTTGTTGAATCTTAGATGGATCGGGTGAATCTGACTAGGACTGGGCTGCAGGCATTTTTATAGGGTTAAGGGTCCTATACCTAACATACACACCCAATCCTCTCATTGGAATAATTTTCTACACTTATCTTGCCAGTACCTTAAAAAGAGGGCAGTAGTTGCTTCCCTATTTGCACAGAGCATGTGCTAACCTCACACCAGAGCTAATTAGCATACCAGGCCCAACCTCTTACCTGGCGATAGCAAGTCTGTGGTTTGGCTACCAAGTGTGAAGTGCCCATATTTCACACCGGTATCTGGTACTTAACGATAATCTGGCCACCCTAATACCTAGGGTCTCTGAGGCATTTCAACTCCAGACTTCTGTAGACACTGGGGCACCACCTTAGCAGGCTGCCCTTTGAAGTCCAGAGATGAAAAATCCCTCAGCTCATTCATTGTCAGGAATCAGCGTTCTCCTCGCTTCCCACACAGAGCACCCTCTCTCCGCAGGGAGCCCCTGGACCCACATAACAATCCTGCCTTACCGTCCTCCACGGCTCCTCACCCCTGCCGCCGTCGCGGGATCACTCCCCTCAGTGATTCCTCTGCTCAGCGCCGGGCGTGCCCACGCCCTCCTGCACGCACACCTACACGCACGCCAGCCTCAGACGTTATGTGCATGCATTCCCAGCTTACAGAGCACACGCCTAACAGAGGACTTTTAACCACTGCTCCTGCAGTGAGGCGTCGCCCCCAAGCATCACACAGTTCCATGCAAATCAATGATTACACTCAGCTGGGCTGTAACACCTCCCTCCTATCAGGGAGGACTCCTTGCAGTCCTCCAGGCCTGCCCCCTTTTCCCACTGGCCTGCCCAGCTTTATTATGCCTGTGCTTCCCATCACTCGTCGCTCGACATAGTTCTGTATGGAAGCATTTGACTACTCTCTCAGTGACTCCTCAGGTATTGACGCGGATTGGACGACTACCCCCTCTGGCTCTCGACTTCGGCTCTACTTGGACTTTGTGACTTCTGGCATCCCTGTAACAAAGCTTATACCTTCGATCATCTGCAACTCTCCTATCCCTGATCTTGGCAACGGCAATAACTACTCCTCTTCTACTACCGGTACCGGCAAGTATTGTCTTCATTACTATACCTGGCCTGGCAACACTAACACCACACTCCGGACGCGCTCCCTTTGCTGCGGGTGCGTGTATCCCTACGTCCCACCTCAGCACAGGGGACGGGTCTGGTCTGCGGGCATCACCGGCGTAACATTATGTCGAGCCCACAAGACGCAGACAAGACCGAACTTCAACAGTTTCTCTCTAATCTACTTCAGCATTACCAGGCCATGGCGGATCAAATTGTGACACTTACACGCCAGGTCGCAGTACTCTAAGACAGGGTTCCGACCGCGACCCCGCCAGATGTAAGCCCCCACTCCGCCAGCGCAGTTAGCAGCTCAGATGTAAGGATTCCTCCCCCCAAGCCTTATGCAGGTGAACCGCAAGATTGTAGGGGTTTCCTAAACCAGTGTGAGGTGCAGTTTGAAATGGCTCCCCATCTCTACAATACTGATCGCAAGAAGGTAGCCTACATTTATAACCTCCTCACTGGCAGCGCCCTGGATTGGGCTTCCCCGGTTTGGGAGCGACGTTCTGACCTTACCCAAGATTACCCGGCATTTAAAGCTGAGTTTCAACAAGTATTCGATTCTTCCGCTCGTCGGGAGATGGCATCTGTTTCCCTCCTCCAGATTACTCAGGGACGGCGAATGGTGACGCAGTATGCTGTGGAATTCCGGACTCTAGCAGCCGAGACTAACTGGGGACAAGAGTCTCTCGTCTCCGTGTTCTGGCAAGGCCTGGCAGATCCCATCAAGGATGAACTCTCTCGCCAATCCAGGCCGGATCAATTGGAGGTCCTCATTGATTTGGCTGTCCGAGTGGATCAACGTATCCAGGTACGCCGCTCAGAGCGTCAGCGCACTCGCGTCCATAACTTTCAAGTTCCGTTCTCCAGTACTCCCAGCAACACTCCTGCACTGGAGTTGCCAGAGCCAATGCAATTGGGGGTACAACGCATCCGCACACCGATACGGCAGTTCCGCCACTCCGTGGGATTGTGTTTCTACTGCGGATCCATGGAACATCTGGTTAGGGAGTGTCCACTGCGTCCGGGATGGGAACACCCAGTGAGTACAGAGGGGCTCTCTCTGGGTGTAATGTCTCCACGTCCGCTTTCTAAAGGTGAACTCCCTAAGAAACTTACATTTCCAGTCTCCCTTTCAGGCGATAAGTTCAAGACTTCTACCGCCGCTTTCATTGACTCAGGAGCTGGTGGAAACTTTGTGGATCTTGAATTCGCCAGGTTAAACCGCATACCACTCATGAGAAAGAAGGTTCCCATCGCACACGTCGGTATCGATGGACGTCCTCTTACCCCGGCCCACATCTCCTTAGAGACGGCTCCCTTGCTTCTGTCCTCACATCTGCACAAGGAGATCTTAGTTCTCGATGCCATTCACGCTCCTGGGATACCCATCACCCTTGGTCTTCCTTGGCTACAGCTTAACAATCCTCTCATTGACTGGACTTCCTCTGCCCCCATTTCCTGGAGGCCGAGGTCAGGCGAGACTCATCAACTGCTGGCCAATATCTCTGTTCCCGAAGTTATTCTACCTTCCGTTTACCATCAATTCCGGGATGTTTTCAATAAGTTACAGTCAGACCTCTTGCCGCCACACAGGACTTACGATTGTCCGATCGATCTAGTTCCAGGTTACTCCCTACCCAAGTCCAAGACCTACCCCTTGTCGTTACCAGAATCTCACGCTATGGATGAATATATCCAGGAGAATCTCAAGAAAGGCTTTATTCGTCACTCCAATTCCCCAGCAGGGGCTGGATTTTTCTTCGTCAAAAAAAGGATGGGTCGTTGAGGCCTTGCATCGACTACAGGGGTTTAAACCACATCACTATTAAAAATCGTTACCCCCTTCCCCTTATTACCGAACTGTTCGATAAATTACAGGGGGCCAAGATTTTTTCCAAGTTGGATCTACGTGGTGCCTATAACCTGGTGCGCATCAGGAAGGGGGATGAATGGAAGACGGCCTTCAATACGCGTAGTGGACACTACGAATATCTAGTAATGCCTTTCGGCTTATGTAATGCACCCGCTGTCTTCCAGGATTTCATCAACGACGTCTTTCGTAAGGTACTCAATATTTTTGTTATTGTATACTTGGATGATATCCTGATTTTTTCCAAAGATCTCCAGGACCATATACGCCACACGTCCTACATCCTTTCCCGTCTCCGTGAACACCATTTGTACGCCAAACTGGAGAAGTGCACCTTTCATACGACCTCTACTCCGTTCCAGGGGTATATCATTTCCGATGAGGGGTTTATGATGGACTCTGGTAAACTTCAAGCAGTCACTGAATGGCCAAGACCCAACTCTCTCAAGGCCATACAACGTTTTTTAGGGTTCGCTAATTACTATCGTACGTTTATACGGAGTTTTTCCACCATTGTGGCACCCCTCACTGTGCTCACCAAAAAAGGAGCTGATCCTTCTGCTTGGTCACCCGAGGCCATCTCCGCCTTCGAGACACTCAAGGAAGCCTTTATATCCGCACCTATTCTCCGTCATCCCAAAATCGAACTTCCCTTCGTCCTGGAGGTCGACGCTTCTGATTGCGGCGCTGGTGCCGTTCTTTCCCAGAGACCCACGCCCCAAGATAAGTTACATCCCTGTGCATATTTTTCCAAGAAATTCTCGTCTGCCGAGAGGAACTATGACGTGGGTAACAGGGAACTTCTGGCCGTGAAGATGGCTCTTCAAGAGTGGAGACACCTGCTGGAGGGGTCAAAAGAGCCGTTTACTATTCTCACGGACCACAAGAACCTTCTTTACATAGAGAACGCTCGATGCCTTGGTCCACGACAGGCTCGTTGGGCTCTTTTGTTTTTCTCGATTCGATTTTCACCTGTCCTACATTCCCGGGACCAAGAACGTAAATGCAGACGCACTCTCCCGTATACATTCTTCTGAAGAGAGGCCAGAGGAATCGTTGGAGACTATCCTTCCACATGAAAGGATTCTCGCCACGTCTACTTTCAAGAATCTTGACAAGATTTTGCACTCCAAGAGACGCATTCCCAAGGACTTGGTCGTTCCCGACAACAAGCTCTTTGTACCATCCAAATTTGTTCCAGAGGTCCTGTCTTGGGGTCACTCCTCTAAATCTGCAGGTCATCCAGGTTTTAAGAAGACTACTGATCTTATTCGTCGGAATTTCTGGTGGCCAAGGATGTCTCAAGATATTCTGGAGTTTACCCGCGCATGCCCCACGTGCGCTCAAAGCAAGACTCTCCGTTAAAAGCCTCAGGGTTTTCTGTTACCCCTTCCAGTTCCCGACCGCTCCTGGTCCCACATTTCTATGGACTTCATTGTGGAGTTGCCCAGGTCCACAGGAATGAACACTATCTTGGTGGTCGTGGACAGGTTCTCGAAGATGTCGCATTTCATTCCACTTAAAGGATTACCCACCTCCCCCGCCCTTGCTGATATCTTTACGGAGCAGATTTTCTGGATTCATGGGATCCCTTCGTCCATTGTGTCTGACAGAGGTTCTCAGTTCGTATCCAAATTTTGGAGAGCTTTCACGAAGAGATTGGGCATCTCTTCTTCCTTCTCTTCCGCCTATCATCCTCAGTCCAATGGACAAACGGAGAGAATCAATCAATCCCTGGAGAAGTACCTGAGATGTTTTATATCCGATTTCCAGGATGATTGGGCTCAACTCCTCTCTTGGTCAGAGTATGCCGTCAATTCTGCAAAAAACGAGTCCACCCGGGAGTCACCCTTCTTTATAAATTATGGGTTCCACCCTCCCTGTCTTCCCATCCCCAACATTCCTTCTGGAGTACCAGCCGTAGATGAACGCATTTCTTCCCTTCAAACCGCATGGTCCAGGATTCAGTCTACCCTTCTCAACTCCTCCCGCAGATCGAAATTACAGGCCGATCGTCGTCGTCGTTCGGCGCCCAGTTACAAACCAGGGGATTTGGTATGGCTCTCCTCTAGGAATATCCACCTCAAAGTACCATCTCCTAAACTGGCACCTAAGTTCCTGGGACACTTCCCTATTTGTGAACAAATCAATCCTGTGGCATTCCGGCTCCAACTACCACCCAGTATGAAGATTCCCAATGTCTTTCATGTGTCTCTCTTAAAACCATTTATCTCCAGTCACTTCTTTCCGGATCAGACTCGTAAACCGGATCCCATTACGGTACAAAATAACGAGGAATACGAAGTTCACTCTCTTTTGGATTCTTGCCTATCCAGGGGTCAGCTCCAGTTATTGGTGCAGTGGAAGGGCTTTGGCCCTGAAGAGAGATCCTGGGTACCTTCAAAGGACATTCATGCCCCGGCCCTTCTTAAGTCCTTCAGGAAGAAGTTTATAGAGAAACCGTTCTTGGACCGTCCTGAGGCTGTTCCTGAAGAGGGGGGTACTGCCAGGAATCGGCTTTCTCCTCGCTTCCCACACAGAGCACCCTCTCTCCGCAGGGAGCCCCTGGACCCACAAAACAATCCTGCCTTACCGTCCTCCACGGCTCCTCGCCCCTGCCGCCGTCGCGGGATCACTCCCCTCGGCGATACCTCTGGTCAGCGCCGGGCGCGCCCACGCCCTCCTGCACGCACACCTACACGCACGCCAGCCTCAGACGTTATGTGCATGCATTCCCAGCTTACAGAGCACACGCCCAACAGAGCACTTTTAACTACTGCTCCTGCAGTGAGGCGTCGCCCCCAAGCATCACACAGTTCCATGCAAATCAATGATTACACTCAGCTGGGCTGTAACACCTCTCTCCTATCAGGGAGGACTCCTTGCAGTCCTCCAGGCCTGCCCCCTTTTCCCATTTTCCTGCCCAGCTTTATTATGCCTGTGCTTCCCACCACTCGTCGCTCGACATAGTTCTGTATGGAAGCATTTGACTACTCTCTCAGTGACTCCTCAGGTATTGACGCGGATTGGACGACTACCCCCTCTGGCTCTCGACTTCGGCTCTACTTGGACTTCGTGACTTCTGGCATCCCTGTAACACAGCTTATACCTTCGATCATCCGCAACTCTCCTATCCATGATCTTGGCAACGGCAATAACTACTCCTCCTCTACTACCGGTACCGGCAAGTATTGTCTTCATTACTATACCTGGCCTGGCAACACTAACACCACACTCCGGACGCGCTCCCTTTGCTGCGGGTGCGTGTATCCCTACGTCCCACCTCAGCACAGGGGACGGGTCTGGTCTGTGGGCAGCACCGGCGTAACTTTCATCCATATCATATGGTCATGTTAATGGACTCATTGCTGGACCGGCAGAAAGGGTTTCGAAGAATTGCACCCCACTTCCAGAATTATTTTGAGCTGGGGATTCCTGAACGAATCCTGTAAGGACATTACGAAATCTTTCCTTTCGGTGGAGATATAGGGGTGGCAAGTTGCGCCCCTAGCCAAGGACTGTCGCACGGCAATTTATTTTACCCGCCTTGTACTGCTCATTCTAGAATCCCGGTATTAATTTGTTGGTAAGACCTGGTCTACCGTGACAGTACATACAGTATAAACAATGACATATTAATGCAAATGTCACTTCAATGTGAATTCCTAAATGTAATTCCCAGATAAGATTAGTACAAATAATTGTAAATAATTTTCTACGGTCATTCCTTGTAAGTGGCAGCAGACTTAAGATGCTTTGGTCAAAGGGTTAACCTAAATGACCCTTTTACAAGAGATATATAGGTATTGCACTGTGTATGTTTGTCACATTGGAAGTAGTTGGTCATTTTTGTTTTTGTTTTTTGTTGTAAATTATTTTCTTACCTACTAAGGTCCCATAAAGCTGATCATAATGCGCCAAAATACTCGTCACAAGCACATTATTCTCTTCTTCATTGAAATGTGTTTTTTTTTTTTGCAATACACTTCTTATGCCCAGCTGTTGCCACTTGCTGACTGCCCTCCCCTTCTTCCAATAGAAGAGACTGCAGGAGCACAGCACCATCAACACCATTGCTACCATCAGAGCTAAGACCACCAGTCACCCCACCAGCACCAGTCACACCACCTCCATGAATCACCCACCACCACCAGTCACCCCACCACCAGTCACCTGACTCACATGCGCACTCACACGCTTATTCCCCCCACCACCAGCACTCCCCCCACCAACTCCATTCACCCCACCAACTCCAGTCCCCCACCAACTCCAGTCCCCCCACCAACTCCTCTCACCCCAACAACTCCATTCCCTCACCAACACCACTCACCCCACCAACTCTACTCACCCCACCACTCCCCTGACTCCCATGTGCACTCACACGCCTACTCAGCTTACACAACCAACACCACTTACACCACTAGTCACCCCACCATAATTCCCCTCACTCCCACGACTCCCATCCATGGGGGTCATGCACTAAGCAGCGAAAAATTGCATTCGCCAGGGGTTTGAACTCGCCATGTTTTGTGCGTGTTGCCCTCGCAGTATGCAGGAAGGGCCGAATCCCTGGCGAATCACTGCGAGAGCAACATTTCAAAACATGGCGATTAGCCAGTGGTGAGACAGTCTGCCGGCCGATAAGCTGCCGATAAGCCGTCTCCTACAAAGATCAGGCTGCTGCAGAGAGAGATCCGCCACTTTCTCTGTGCAAATCTCGGCCCAAATAAAAATATTTGTAATAAAATTGTATTCATAGTGTACATGTGCAGGGGGTCTCCAGAGCTGAACCGCATTGGTTTCAGGTCCGGGGACCCCCTGCTTCCCGAGAAAAAGGCCCCTTTATGAGGTGCCCTCTGCATTTAAATGTCCCGATAACGTGACCGCGGAATTTAAACAAAGCAGAGGGATACCGGCACCCCATAAAGGGGCCTGTATCTAGGGAAGCAGGGGGTACCTAAAACCAAAGCGGTTCAGCTTCGGAATAATATTATTATTATTATTATTGCCAACAAGTACACAGCAAATACATTCTGATATCAGTTAACCCCTTAATCACCTTATCGGTTAATAGCCGCAAAGGTAAATAAGGGGTTAAGCAAGTGGTTCCAAAACTTTTTCGGTTCAAGGCTCCCCAAGGTGATAAGGATTTTTTCAAGGCTCCAAAAGGCGATCAGGATTTTCCGCTGCGCCCAAAGTAAAAACAAAGTTGTATATACATACCTAACAGTTGCACAGTGCATACCTAACAGTGCTCTCTCAGGCACACACTCTCTCACTCTCTCATCCACACACTCTCTCACTCTCTCAGACACACACTCTCAGTCACACTCTCTCTCTCAGACACACTCTCAGACACACACTCTCTCAGACACACACTCTCTCTCAGACACACACTCTCTCTCACACTCACTCTCTCTCACACTCACTCTCTCACACACTCTCTCTCTCACTCTCTCTCACTCTCTCACACACTCACTCTATCACACACTCTCTCTCACACACTCTTTCACACACTCTCTCACTCTTTCTCAGACACACTCACTTTCTCTCAGACACACACTCTCACTCTCTCAGACACACTCACTCACTCTCTTACACACACTCTCTCACTCTCTTAGACACACTCTATCACTCTCTCAGACACACTCTCTCACTCTCAGACACACACTCACTCTCTCAAACACACACTCACTCTCTCAGACACACACTCACTCTTTCAGACACACACCCTCACTCTCTCAGACACACACTTTCACTCTAGCAGACACACACACTCACTCTCTCAGATACACACTCACTCTCTCAGACACACTCTCTCTCACTCTCTCAGACACACTCTCTCATTAGACACACACTCACTCTCTCAGACACACACTCACTCTCTCAGATACACACTCACTCTCTCAGACACACTCTCTCTCACTCTCTCAGACACACTCTCAATCTCTCAGACACACTCTCTCAATCTCTCAGACACACTCTAAGACACACTCTCAGGCACACACTCTCAGACACACACTCTCACTCTCTCAGACACACTCTCAGACACACATTCTCAGACACACACTCTCAGACACACACTCTCATACCTCACTCTCTCAAACCTCACTCTCAGACACACACTCTCTCAGACCTCACTCTATCTCACTCTCTCAGACCTCACTCTCTTTCACTCTCTCAGACCTCACTCTCTCAGATCTCACTCTCAATCTCTCAGACACACACTCTCTCAGGCACACAGTGTCTCACTCTCTCAGACACACACTCTCCCACTCTCTCAGACACACACTCTCTCTCACTCTCTCAGACACTCTCTCTCTCTCTCAGACACACACTTTCTCTCACTCTCTCAGACACACTCTCTCTCACAGACACACACACTCACTCTCTCAGACACACACTAACTCTCTCAGACACACACTCTTACTCTCTCAAACACACACTCACTCTCTCAAACACACACTCACTCTCTCAGACACACTCAGATCTCACTCTCAATCTCTCAGACACACACTCTCTCACTCTCTCAGGCACACAGTGTCTCACTCTCTCAGACACACACTCTCACTCTCTCAGACACACTCACTCACTCTCATACACACACTCTCTCACTCTCTTAGACACACTCTATCACTCTCTCAGACACACTCTCTCACTCTCAGACACACACTCACTCTCTCAGACACACACTCACTCTCTCAGACACACACTCACTCTTTCAGACACACACCCTCACTCTCTCAGACACACACTCTCACTCTAGCAGACACACACACTCACTCTCTCAGATACACACTCACTCTCTCAGACACACTCTCTCTCACTCTCTCAGACACACTCTCAATCTCTCAGACACACTCTCTCAATCTCTCAGACACACTCTCAGACACACACTCTCAGACACACACTCTCAGACACACACTCTCAGACACACACTCTCAGACACACACTCTCATACCTCACTCTCTCAAACCTCACTCTCAGACACACACTCTCTCAGACCTCACTCTATCTCACTCTCTCAGACCTCACTCTCTTTCACTCTCTCAGACCTCACTCTCTCAGATCTCACTCTCAATCTCTCAGACACACACTCTCTCAGGCACACAGTGTCTCACTCTCTCAGACACACACTCTCCCACTCTCTCAGACACACACTCTCTCTCACTCTCTCAGACACTCTCTCTCTCTCAGACACACACTCTCTCTCACTCTCTCAGACACACTCTCTCTCACAGACACACACACTCACTCTCTCAGACACACACTAACTCTCTCAGACACACACTCTCACTCTCTCAAACACACACTCACTCTCTCAGACACACACTCACTCTCTCAGACACACTCAGATCTCACTCTCAATCTCTCAGACACACACTCTCTCACTCTCTCAGGCACACAGTGTCTCACTCTCTCAGACACACACTCTCCCACTCTCTCAGACACACACTCTCTCTCACTCTCTCAGACTCTCTCTCTCTCTCTCAGACACACACTCTCTCTCACTCTCTCAGACACACTCTCTCTCACAGACACAAACACTCACTCTCTCAGACACACACTAACTCTCTCAGACACACACTCTCACTCTCTCAAACACACACTTACTCTCTCAGACACACACTCACTCTCTCAGACACACACTCTCACTCTCTCAGACACACACTCACTCTGTCAGACACACACTCTCACTCTCTCAAACAAACTCTCACTCTCTCAGACACACACGCAATCTCTCAGACACACTCTCTCACTCTCTCAGACACACACTCAATCACTCTCTCACTCTCTCAGACAAACACTCTCTCACTCTCTCAGAAAAACACTCTCTTACTCTCTCAGACACACACTTTCTCACTCTCTCAGACACACACTCTCTCTCACTCTCTCAGACACACACTCTCTCTCACTCTCTCAGACACAGTCTCTCTAACAGACACACATTCTCTCTCACAGACACACACTCTCACTCTCTCAGACACACACTCTCACTCGTTCAGACACACACTCTCACTCTCTCAGACACACACTCACTCAGACACATACTCTCACTGTCTCAGACACACACTCTCACTTTCTCAGACACACACTCTCACTCTCTCAGACACACACTCTCACTCACTCAGACACCCACTCTCCCACACTCTCCCACACTCTCAGACTCTCTCACTCTCAGACACACTCTCTAAGACACACACTCTCAGACAAACACTCTCAGACACACTCTCTCAGTCCTCACTCTCATACACACACTCTCTCAGACCTCACTCTCTCAGACACACTCTCACACTCTCTCAGACACACTCTCTCTCAGACACAAACTCTCTCTCACTCTCTCAGACACACACTCTCACTCTGCACAGGAAAACCAGGGGAGCGGTTGTACCTTAAAAATAAAAACAAAATCTACATAGTGCAAATATGTCAACACAGTGAAGTGGTTTCTAAGAAACTTAGAAAACTGAAGCAGGGCTATATCACGTATAGCCAGCAAGCGAATATGGTAAAAACCAAAGGAGGAGCTTCGATCTCAAGCAGAGACAGATAGACAGAACCAAGGATAAAAACAAGCACTTTATCCACACACGAATAAAATGGAGGCTTACAAGATCCAAATGGATAAACAGCATTGGGAGTAGGTGATCTTCCGATCACTTCACGTCGCTGCTGCTGCTGCACGCCACCCGACTGTGTCTCGAACAGCCGTCACGTCACTTCCGGGATTCCGGCCGGTTGGAGATGACGTCACGGGCTCAGTGTTCTCTCTCCCTCTCAGTCGTAGGGTCACGCTCGGGTCAAGAGCGTGACCCTACGACTGAGAGGGAGAGAGAACACTGAGCCCGTGACGTCATCTCCAACCGGCCGGAATCCCGGAAGTGACGTGACGGCTGTTCGAGACACAGTCGGGTGGCGTGCAGCAGCAGCAGCGACGTGAAGTGATCGGAAGATCACCTACTCCCAATGCTGTTTATCCATTTGGATCTTGTAAGCCTCCATTTTATTCGTGTGTGGATAAAGTGCTTGTTTTTATCCTTGGTTCTGTCTATCTGTCTCTGCTTGAGATCGAAGCTCCTCCTTTGGTTTTTACCATATTCGCTTGCTGGCTATACGTGATATAGCCCTGCTTCAGTTTTCTAAGTTTCTTAGAAACCACTTCACTGTGTTGACATATTTGCACTATGTAGATTTTGTTTTTATTTTTAAGGTACAACCGCTCCCCTGGTTTTCCTGTGCATACTGTTTCCCTGGACCTTGAAACAGTCCATCTAAGGGTTTGAGTGATTTTATTGTACCCATATTGCACTTGTTTAATTTGACTTTATTATTCACTTTGCACATTTTGTATTTTGTATATTTATACATATTTACACATTTAGTTTAAGTATTAGAGCGCCATCTACTGTCTGTTTGCTACACACTCTCACTCTCGCAGACACACACACTCACTCTCTCAGACACACACTCACTCTCTCAGACATACTCTCTCTCACTCTCTCAGACACACACTTTCTCACTCTCTCAGACACACTCTCTCACTCTCTCAGACATACACTCACTCTCTCAGACACACACTCTCACTCTCTTAAACACACTTTCTCTCAGTCTCTCAGACACACTCTTTCAATCTCTCAGACACACACTCTCAGACACACACTCTCAGACACACACTCTCAGACACACACTCTCAGACACACACTCTCATACCTCACTCTCTCAGACCTCACTCTCAGACACACACTCTCTCAGACCTCACTCTATTTCACTCTCTCAGACCTCACTCTCTTTCACTCTCTCAGACCTCACTCTCTCAGACCTCACTCTCAATCTCTCAGACACACTCTCTCATTCTCTCAGACACACACTCACTCCCTCAGATACACACTCACTCTCTCAGACACACTCTCTCTCACTCTCTCAGACACACTATCAATCTCTCAGACACACTCTCTCAATCTCACAGACACACTCTAAGACACACACTCTCAGGCACACACTCTCAGACACACACTCTCACTCTCTCAGACACACTCTCAGACACACACTCTCAGACACACACTCTCAGACACACACTCTCAGACACACACTCTCATACCTCACTCTCTCAGACCTCACTCTCAGACACACACTCTCATACCTCACTCTTTCAGACCTCACTCTCTTTCACTCTCTCAGACCACACTCTCTCAGATCTCACTCTCAATCTCTCAGACACACACTCTCTCACTCTCTCAGGCACACAGTGTCTCACTCTCTCAGACACACACTCTCCCACTCTCTCAGACACACACTCTCTCTCACTCTCTCAGACACTCTCTCTCTCTCTCTCTCTCAGACACACACTCTCTCTCACTCTCTCAGACACACTCTCTCTCACAGACACACACTCTCACTCTCTCAGACACACACTCACTCTCTCAGACACACACTAACTCTCTCAGACACACACTCACACTCTCTCAAACACACACTCACTCTCTCAGACACACACTCACTCTCTCAGACACACACTCTCACTCTCTCAGACACACACTCTCACTCTCTCAGATACACACACTCACTCTCTCAGACACACACTCACTCTTTCAGACACACTCTCAGACACACAATCTCAGACACACACTCTCAGGCACACACTCTCACTCTCTCAGACACACACTCTCACTCTCTCAGACACACTCTCAGACACACACTCTCAGAAACACACTCTCAATCTCTCAGACACACTCTCAGACACACACTCTCAGACACACACGCAGACACACACTCTCAGACACACACTCTCAGACACACACTCTCAGACACACACTCTCATACCTCACTCTCTCAGACCTCACTCTCAGACACACACTCTCTCAGACCTCCCTCTCTTTCACTCTCTCAGACCTCTCTCTCACTCTCTCAGACCTCACTCTCTCACTCTCTCAGACACACACTCTCTCACTCTCTTAGACACCCACTCTCCCACACTCTCCCACACTCTCAGACACACACTCTCAGACTCTCTCACTCTCAGACACTCTCTCTCAGACACACACTCTCAGACACACATTCTCAGACACACACTCTCAGACACACTCTCAGACACACTCTCTCAGTCCTCACTCTCATACACACACTCTCTCAGACCTCACTCTCTCTCACTCTCTCAGACACACACTCTCACACTCTCTCAGACACACACTCTCTCAGACACACACTCTCTCTCACTCTCAGACACACACTCTCTCTCTCTCACTCTCTCAGACACACACTCTCACTCTCTCAGACACACACTCTCACTCTCTCAGACACACACTCTCTCAGACACACTATCTCTCACTCTCTCAGACACACACTTTCTCACTCTCTCAGACACACTCTCTCAGACACATTCTCAGACACACACTCTCTTAGACACACACTCTCTCTCAGACACACACTCTCTCTCAGACACACTCTCTCTCACACTCACTCTCTCACACATACTCTCTCTCACTCTCACACACTCTCACTCTCTCACTACACACTGTATCTCACACACACACACTCACACACTCTCTCAGACACACTCTCAGACACACTCTCTCAGTCCTCACTCTCATACACACACACTCTCTCAGACCTCACTCTCTCTCACTCTCTCAGACACACACTCTCACACTCTCTCAGACACACACTCTCTCAGACACACACTCTCTCTCACTCTCTCAGACACACACTCTCATTCTCTCAGACACACACTCTCACTCTCTCAGACACACACTCTCACTCTCTCAGACACACATTCTCACTCTCTCAGACACACTCTCTCAGACACTCTGTCACACACTCTCTCACTCTCTCTCAGACACAGTCTCTCACTCTCTCAGACACACTCTCTCAGTCTCTCAGACAAACTCTCTCAATCTCCTTACTCTCGAACCAATCCACAGCCATAAAAAAAACACATAACAATCCATGTGTCTGTGTCTTCTAGCTTCAATTTAATACATAACGGGGGTCTTACTCTTTGATCTTCATCTTCTTTTGTCTTCTTCCGGGGTCTTCTTATCTTCATCTGCCATGCCCTGGTATTCTTGTTCTTCCGGAGGTCCTTCCTCCTCGGCGTCTGGCTTCAAAATGAGATGACCTAGGCTTTTATAGGCCTATGACGTCATATTTTCGTCTTATGGTTCCCACGGGCCGTGAAAACAATGGGATTTTGTAAAAAAAAAAAAAAAATGTGATGACGTCATTTAAAGGCAATGACGCCAGCCAATCAGAAGAGCTGTGCTTCAATTGCCTTTAAGACGACGTCATCAAAAGAAAGGTCGCCGCCCTCACATGGTACGGTAGCCAATCAGAGCGTGGGAACCGAATCCCAACTCTGATTGGCTCTAGTAGACCACGTGACAGAGGCTTTGGGGAGAACGGACGTGACGTCATCCAAAGCCAGTCACATGGTAAGCTAGCCAATCAGAGTTGGGATTCAGTTCAGTACCGTATCTGGATAATAGTTATTTTGCACATTACTGTTTGTGTTGGGGGGGAGGGGGTGGTATTTATTTAAATGTATAGTACTGGTTTATTTTATCTGCGGGAACTCTGGAGACCACCTGAGGTCTCCTCGGACTTCCCACGGGTACAAGGCTGCCTGGTCCATGGGGGACACCTGTGGGGAAGAACCGGTGGCCCCACATCTGTGGGGGCACCGCGGACCCATAGGGACCATCCAAGGGCCCTCAGACCCCTGTGGGAACAACCTGAGGACCCTCAGACACCTGTGGGGCTGACCCGGGGGCCCACAGACACCCGCGGGCCTACCCGTGGAGACCCCATTTGGGGCCCACTGTGACCCGTGAAGACCACCTGGAGGACCATGGCGCCTGATGGGGACCACCCGTAGGCCTCCAGAACCTGTGTGAAACCCTTTGCTGGGACACTGTGGGGCCTACGGACACCCGTTGGGCCAACTGGTGACTCCCGTAGGTCTGGGGTATTTACCCTGTATGTGAAAAAATAAATCATGATTTTTGGGGGGCACAGAGGGTGGGTGGGTTATGTATTATTTATTAATTATTGTTATGTTTATTGTGGGTCTGTGTATTGTTTTGAATGTGGGTATAGTGGGTAGGGGGTTATTGTCCCAAAGGGAGGGAGGGTAGGCCTCCCGGTGGGTAGGGGTGAGGGTGGTTAGGCCTCACGGTGGTGGGTAGTGGGGGGAGGGTGGTTAGACCTCCCCAGTTCTGGGTGAGGGTGAGTTAACCCCTTAATGACTGTAGCGGTTAATAACTACTAAGGTGATTAAGAGGTTAGGGGACATTACATTGGCTCTTTTTATGCTTGTGTTTATTTTTCAGCACCGGAGGGCATGGACGGTGATGAAGATGAGGATGCCCTTCATCGTGGATGGTGGCCAAGGGTGAGTGCAAGATGTATTTATTTTATTTATTGGGATTAATTTATTTTACATAGGCAAATGCACTATTATCCATATCTGGATAATAGTCATGTTGCCCATGACTATACTGTACGTGTTAGGGCGGGTGGTGTATTTATTTAAAAGGATTTATGTATTTGTAATTGATTTTTTGGGGCACACAATTGGTACTGAAGCCAAGTGGTTACCCACGGACACCTGAGGGAACACCCGAGGGCCACCGCTGGCCTATAGTACCATTCCTGTGCCTAAAATAAATACCTAGGTGTAATGTATGTAAGGGGGGTATAGGGGTTGTTGGGGGAAAAGGGGGTGGGTGTTTCGTGTATTGAAATGTTAATGCTTAGGTGATACCGGCACATCATAACGGGAACAAAAAACAGCGCACAACGCAAATAGTGAAGTAGGTAAATACAAGTGTGTATTAAATAAGGGATAAATAATCTGCGTACATCAAGTATAAAAAATTGAGTATTGAGTGTGTAAAACACACAGGTTACCACTCGGTGACTGCTGATATGGGAGTCAGATGCTTGCTTCTCTCAGTGGGTGCTTTAAACAGCAGCTATGATGCAGGACCCTCTTAGGAACTCCTCTTCAAACTTTCAGCGTCCCATAGGGAATTTCCCTTCAGATCAGCTGGTCTCCGCACTCGATATTGGCACTCAGAGGGTCCCCAGATAGTTCAGCAAGGACTGTAGCAGTTAGTGAAGTTCCTCAATCAAAACCGTCACACACGGAGGTGAGTATAATGGCTGCAAGCGTACCCCCAGCGTGCCACGCTGCCGCTTCTTTGCGGGACGCTGCGTGATGACGTCACCGTGTAAGCAACTATGCATCGATCGGCAAGAGTGTTTCTCAGTCTCTCAGATGCCCGAAATTGCACACAAAGATGTAGATAGCCAAAGCAATACCAATAAGTATAGCCAATGTGACTGGCATTAAACACATAGACCGTAAATCATCCAACGCGTTTCGTAGTGATAACTACTTCTTCAGGGACCCGGTTCATCTCCGGAGACCCCCTGCACATCTACAATATTAATACAATTGTAATGTAAACATTTTTTATTTGCCGCCGAGATTTGTGCAAAGAGAGACTGATCTCGCTCTCTGCAGACAAATCTCGCCAGCTGAGCCCTTCTCGCCAGGGCTCACCATCTCTCCGCTGTATTCCTCTCACAGATATGCGAACCTTCCTGCATACCGCGAGGGGACTCCGCCAAAAACATGGCGAGTTCTACATCTGGTGAATGGTCATTATCGCCATTTCCTGCATAGGCCCCACGGTGGCTTTCTTATTTGCTGCATCATTAATTGTTGAATATACAGATGCAGCGGCCGTTATTTCCACATTTCACGGAGCAGTTTTCACGTGCTCTCCTGTATTCCACGCGGCATTCATGTGGTCAATCACACCAGGCACATGTATTTATCGTGGTTGCTTTGTTTGAATTTCAAGGATACTGTTTCATTGGGTGCAATTCTTCACGTATCCGTGGCAGAAATGAATGAATTGCAATGTGACAGTACTGTGCTACTGTGAGGAATCAGAGAACACGTCCCTTGCGGCGTGTTTCCTCCTCTCTTACCCAAAGTACAGCTGCTGCTGCTGCCCCCGCTCCCCTTGTCACTCGTGCGCACAACCCCGCTACTGTTACAGAACGCGCGTGCACGCGCTCCTCTAGCGTGGGCACCACCGAGCCTGGCTCAGCCCCTCTGACACACCATGCCTCCTACGCACGCGGTGTGCATGTGCGACCCCCAGCTGCGAGTCAAGCCCAAACAAGCCCTTGTCTCCTGCGACCTATCCTATTCTCCGCTGGGGCCCCCACTCCGCTCACTGTGCTATTGGCTTCCTTCATGTATAATATCCTGCTAGTGCTCAGTTGCATTGCTGAGCATAACCAAGTGTAGCCTTTGTGTGAACCTTGTGCGTGAAGCCTCTCCAGTGTGTTTTCCAGAGTTAACCCTTCGTGTACCGACCTGGCGTGTTTGGGGACCCTCTCTGCTTTCTGATCCTGGATTGCCCTCGACGACGTGTACCTCTCTACTCCCAGATCTTTGGCTTACGGACTTAACTACACAGCTTTCTATAACCCCGGACTTGGCAAGTATCGCTGGATTAACCCTCTCTGTCCTGCCCAGAGCCAGCAACGTTAACCTCCACCTTCCGGGCACGCTCCCGCTGCTGTGTGTGTGTCACTCTAAACCTTCCCACCTCAGTACCGGGGTCTTGTCCTGTTTGTGGGTTTGCACAAGCGTTACAGTATGCTCAGCCCAACAAACATAGACCCCCCTGAGTTGGGCCAAGCTTTGGCCTCAATCGCTGAGCACTTCCAAGTGTTGGACAAACAAGTCTTTGATTTAGCTCAATAGATATCTAAAGTCTCTTTGCAATTAACCCAGTCTCGTATCCTTAGGCCAGCAACCTTTCATGCTCCTACTACTGAGGGAACTATACCCCTGGAACCCTGCCTTCCTACTCCTAGCCGATATGCCGGTGATCCGTTAGGATGCAGAGGATTTCTTAATCAGTGCGACATTCAATTTGAATTAACCCCTTCCAGCTTCTCTTCAGACAGATCCAAAGTCACGTATATTATTGTCCTACTGACCGGGGATGCACTGGCGTGGGTCTCCCCCAACTGGGAATTGAGACAAGAACTTACTCAGAACTTTGATAGTTTCAAGAAGGCCGTTTCAACAGATTTTTGAAACCCCAGGCTGAAAGGTCACTGCTGCCTCATCTCTATTGCACATTTCACAGGGGCACAGGACAGTAGAGAAATACGCTCTTGAGTTCCGGACCATTGCCGCAGAGACAGGTTGGAACAACGAGGCCTTGACAGCAGCCTTCTGGCAGGGTCTCTCTGGGACTTTAAAGGACGAGCTGTCTGCTCACGATTGACACTCTGCCCTGGAGGACCTAATTTCTGTATGTATCAGGGTGGATCAACGCCTCCAAGAGAGATGGACTAAGCGCCACTATACCCGATCTACCTCTCCTTTACCGTCTGTTCCTGTTTTTCCTACCACTAACAGAACGGCTCCTGAGCCTCCTGAACCTATGAGAGTGGGAAGTAATCAACTTTCCTTTACTGAGAAACAACATTGAAGAACCGAGGGTCTGTGCCTCTACTGTGGTCTTCCTGGGCACATGGCTCTTCGCGGTGCCACAAGTCCGGAAAACCGTCAACGCCCAATGAGGTATGAGAGGCTCTCACTGGGTACCATTTCCTCTTTCTCCTCTCTTAAGGAAAACTTGCCAAAGAGAATAATGCTAACTATTTGTAAGGAATCCACACCTCGGTTTACTGCTTACCTTGCCTTACAGACCTGTGCAGTCCTGGACCACTCCCCATGATATATTCTGCAGCTGTGCAAGCTATTACTGCAGCCCCAGCTTGGGTTCAGTCATTAGAGTAATGCTGTTACACGCCCCTTCTGCTATTGGTTCGCTGACCTTTAAATACAGCTCTCCCACAATGCTTCTCTACCGAGCATAATCCTTCTTGAATGTCCACTTTGTTTGCCACAGCCACCTGTCATGGCCACACTGTTGCTTTTTACATGTTCATGTTCATGTTCTTTCTTCCTAGTCCATGTTCCTAGTTCCTGGTTCCTGTGCTGAAGCGGTGGATCTCTAGCGTAACTTCAGCTCCCTGTTTCCTGAGGCCTGCTGCCCTTCCCATAGCAGAGGCCTGTGTCTGGTTCCTGGGGCCTGCTGCTCTCTCTCCATTGCAGAGGCCATGTCCTGGTTCCTGTGCTGAAGCGATGGATCTCCAGCGTAACTTCAGCTCCCTGTTTCCTGAGGGAAACAAAAAAAGAAAAAAAAGCGCAAGGCCCATAGAGTAGTATAGTCTAATTTATCCACAAGAAAAAACGGTTAAAAACACTTACAACAATACAGTTGTTTTAAGGCACTTCAGTACTGTGATAGACCGCAGGAACAGAGGCACATAGATAGTCTGATGGTCGGGGTGTTTGAGTCCTAACCCTCCTTCTCCTCCTCGGCTCGAGGAGGAGAAGGAGGGTTAGGACTCAAACACCCCGACCATCAGACTATCTATGTGCCTCTGTTCCTGCGGTCTATCACAGTACCGAAGTGCCTTAAAACAACTGTATTGTTGTAAGTGTTTTTAACCGTTTTTTCTTGTGGATAAATTAGACTATACTACTCTATGGGCCTTGCGCTTTTTTTCTTTTTTTGTTTCCCTATCTGTAGTTTCCTCTGGTTCCGAGGTTGGTTCCAGACCCTAAGAAGCAGCATACCCATAGACTCATTCGTGATTGGACTCTATACCTATCTGCATGGGAACACGATTTTGGACATTTTTCTAAGTATCAAAATAGATCTTTATTGTATTGTGTAAACCCCATCCTACATATGTGACCAATGTGTAAATGCCTTTACCAATTGTATTAATTTAGAGCGCTGGTGGATACTCTGAGGGACAGTGGGGTTTTTCCCATCTAGTTCCCCATTGTGTCTAACCCATTTCAAACCCCTATTCCCTGTTTCCTGAGGCCTGCTGCCCTTCCCATAGCAGAGGCCTGTGTCTGGTTCCTGGGGCCTGCTGCTCTCTCTCCATTGCAGAGGCCATGTCCTGGTTCCTGTGCTGAAGCGGTGGATTTCCAGCGTAACTTCAGCTCCCTGTTTCCTGTGGCCTGCTGCTCTTCCCTTAGCAGAGGCCGGTCTACTAGTCCCGAGGTCTGTAGCTCTCTCTCCTTGCACAGGCTCATTCTGGACTCCTGCGCTGAAGCATTGGGTTACCAGTGCTGCCTGGTGGTGTGCCCACTCCAGCCTGCCTATCCCTTCCATAGATTGGCACCATGGGCCATGGTCGCCGCTCGCGCAGAACCCGCTCCCACCCTGCAGCTCCTACACTGAAGCGGGACCTTGTTGACTTCCTGTTACCGAAACTCCGCTTTGATAACATTTACCCCGATATCTCCTATCCTAACCCTGGCTCTTCCACTGACTACACTGCTCTCTCCAGTCCCAACCCTGCTATGTACGACTACGAACTACGCATTCCAGATCAGTCTGCGCGGTCTAAGGTCAGTGATTATATAACCCCACCTCAGCCCCGCGGTCTGGTCCTGGTTTGTGGCGAGCACAACAGTGACAGTATGCTCGTCCCCCAAACCCGGACCATCCTGTGGTGATGGTTGGTATGTTTCTATCTGAAATCCTGTCCCGGCATGTGGAACAGTCCCAGTTTGAAAACCAGTACCTGTATGAAAGACTGCCCCGCCTGAAAGTCAGTTCATGTTTGAAGGTTTAACCCCTTTTCAAAGACAGCTCCGTAAAGAAATCCTTACCATGTCACAGCGCCTTCGTGAGTCAAAACAAATCCTGGCCTCCCATCTTCATACCCTAAACTGGGACACTGCAGATCTCAAGGCACTGGTTCAGGTTCAAGATTCGATCCATAAACTGTCCCAAGATGTGAACAATTCCATAAGAGTACAGGACCCTCTCCTCGCTGTCTATGCTCTTTGTAATCACTTCCCCTGTACTGCCAGTCCTGTTGATAAACATGTGGGGGTACCTTCCCCTCCAGGAAATGACCAAACTGTCCCACTATCACTGCCCCCTAAGTTAGAAACTGCCACGGTCTCTAGCCCTGATTGCTCCTCCTGTTACTTAGACCCCAAAGATATGTCTACGTTAACCCCTGCCAATCAGCCCTGCAAGGTTCCTATAGAGTATACGTGTATTTCCCAAGCTGAAACTATGGCTTTAGTCTCTGAGAATGAAACCCTTCTACCCTCAATTTCTAACTTAGTATTCCTAAGTTTTCATCACAAGGTCATTCCTGTATTAACCCCAGTGGGGAAGCCCTCTGAGTCTCCTTTGGTATTTCCCTGTTGTTCGCCAGCCAAGGTCACGCCTTTAGCTCCAGAGGAGGAACTCCCTGTGTCCCCAATTTCAGAGGCAAATCTCCCTCTTTTTGTCTCTCAGGTGCCGTCTGCATTTATCACTGTAAATCCTTGCCGCCCTCAGGCTAAGATGTCCTTTCTAGCGTCTGGGATTGAAACCCAAGTCTGACAGCCGAGGTTGCACTGAATGTCTCCTCTAAGGTTGCGGACTCCTTAGATATTCTTTGCTATAATTCCCCTGCTTCAGCTCAAGTTTCCCCTGTCGTGTTCCCTGAAACTTCTCCTAAAATACAGATTTCAGTTAAATGTATTCAGGAACCAGGTTTTTCCCTAAGCCTGTTCACAGAATCCCCATTCCCAGGTATTTCGCTGACCCAGTCTGTCACTCTAAGAGCTGAGATCCCTGCTTCAGTGCATAGTCCCTTTGTAATGGAATCTGTAGTTGTTTCTAGTGTCCCAGACACTTCTTCCCAAGTACCCATTCCAGAGACCAGCACACTTGTGGTTGCCCCCCTTGTACTCTCTGTCTTCTCCTCTTCTCTAACCCTAGGGTTAAAAGCGAACAGTGGTCTTTATGCCCCTCCTGACGCTCAAGTTGTTGAGTTCCCAGGAATTTGTGCTAACACACTCCTTCCACTCAAAAGTGATGCTTTTTCTTACAGCCGCGGCCCCATTTATTCTCCAACATCACCACATTTTTCCGGGATTTTTTTCGAATGCCACGCACTTCACCGCGTTCATGCTTCATTCTGACCGCATTCATATCGCATTCATGTTGCATTCACAGACGCGGTTGATGTGTTTATTGATAATAGTTCGGATTTAATTGGTTGCAATTCTTCGCGTGTCCGCCAGATGGCAGATATTCATGAATTGTAATGCACATGCACTTCAGTAATGTGTCAACTTGCAGGTGTTTCGTTTAATACCACAGTGGTCTATTGTAAATTGGCCTTGGGACTGAAGGAAGAGGTTACAATAATGTATCAATTTAGTCTTTTCATATTAAAGAAAGACAAGCACCAGTTTCTGGTCTAGTTATTGTCCAGAGAGTCCCGCCATGAGTGCACAAGGGCAGCCCGTGTTCCAAAAACCCGACAGAATGTACGCTTATTTAATATGGGCTGCGATTAATGCAACAGATGATAAGATGGCAACAGTTGTTCAAATGTATCAATATTTTATCGAGAACTATGACTTTTACAAATTTTCGCCAGATCCTCATGTGTGGAAGCGTGCAATAAGGAAAAAGTTATGTAGCAATCCATTTTTTTTTCGTATAGATCCCGATTTTATTGGAGGGTATTGGTGTGTATCACCTTGTTTTTCCCGTATCTATGATCATGCAGACGGCAAAAGGCGAAAGGTCGTGTTAAAACCAAGTAAGAAACATCAGTCGCTGGCAAGCAATGCACCAGCACCAGCTTCCAATAACGGTCCGACCGTCAGTGACAACCCTTGCTGTCTGTCCCCGCACGGATACCTGCAGCTTTAGCCGGATTTCGCGTACAGTTTCGAGCAAGCTTGCATGTACCTAAGCGATTTCCAGCCTCATCAGCTGACTACAGGTGCAGTAGTCCCGCTGTCACTGTCAACGACGTGTATGATCAAGAATACGGGACTGGCAGTGGCCCGGCACCAGCTGAATGGGAAATTCTATGGTGAGTAATGTTGCCGTATTTTATTCTGTTTTTTTTTATTTTGAAAATATCAATATCAGTGCGATTCAAAAGTCAAGCGATTCTCCTGTAAGCAATATCATTGGCTGAGCGGCGTCTACAGTAGATACTGCACAATTGGTGAAAAGCAAGGCGCATGCGCATTTGAAACTTCTTGAAACGCATATGCGTGTCATTACATCGGCGGTAGGCGCATGCGCATGTGAACAGGAGACGCCCCCCGAGAAAATTCTTGGTGGGACTGACTGTGGGAACTTCTTTAGGGGACTGACCATTACAGTAAAACTTTTACTTTTGTTTTTCCTCAGAAATGAAAACTTTGTCATCTCATCCGGAAAACGGCAAATGGAGGGATTCCAATGGATAATATCGCTTTGTGTAACAATGCCTGCACATTGCTGAATCGGATTTAAAAAACCACGTACCGGAGTCTACATTTTTGTGGACATTGTTATTGATTAGGATAGAATACCTGAAACAGTATGCTGATGTTTTCAGACCGTATACGATACTTTTTTTATATATACTGTATAATAAACCTGAGAAAATAAAAAGTATGCATTTATTCTACATGTATTCCAGTACATTTGTGTATTCTATACCCGTACAGCATGTATTGTTTTAATACTCTTGTGATGTACAGTACTGAGCATGCCTACAGTATACAGTACAGTATGCTTGGACAGTACTGTACATTCTAGAAACACTGTATTTTGTTACAGTATAAAAGGAGATAATGGAACAATTTAAAACAAATCAACATTTTCTTTTATTGGTGGAGTAAGTACAAAAACATTTATTTACAAATACTGTACAATGTAAAAACATTTCAAGTGTACAGCAATTCAAAACATCAACAGGTGTATGGTTTACTGCTAGTGAAAACATTTATGTACAGAAAGTCAAAACATTTACAGTCAGTCAGTATGGTTTACAGTCACATGGTGTTATTAAAAAAACTTCTTTATTCATAAAATTGAAAAAACGCAACATCTGCTTTATTAAAGTACAGCAAGTCAAAACATTTACATTAGGATGGTGTACAGAACAGTCAGTCAGGCCTGCACAACTTCAGTCCTCGAGGACCGCAAACAGGCCCAGTTTTCAGGATAACCTGAATAGCCTGTTTGCGGCCCTTGGTTACTGGAATTGTGCAGGTCCTGTGTGCACAGTAAGTAAAAACATTTCTTTATTAATACAAGTTAAAACACGCAACATCTCCTTTATTAAAGTACAGCAAGTCAAAACATTTACAAAAACATTTACAAAAAATAAACAACAGTTGAACAGTCACGCAAATGCGTACCCCACCAGATTGTCCTTCCAGGGCCGATGCCTTGTATGGCGCAAAATGCCATTAATGGAGTCTCGAAAGCTTTTCATTAAAGGATCTGTAATTGAAAAATAACGCCGCAATTCCTCCACAATAGCCTTTCTTAAATTTTCAGGAAGCGCCTTATTTTCGCGATTTCCTTCATAGTTCACTTTGTAGGCCCACTCACAGTACACCAAGAAGGACACGTGGTGCTTAAATTTAACATGGCATACTTGTGGGGTAAACCAGCACTCATCACCCTATACTTCTCCCTGAGTGGATTGGGCAGCTCGCGCAGAATGATGTCGGGCACCGTATCGATGCAAGCGTATGTTGTTTGGGTTCTGGGAGTGGGTGTGCTTCTGGGAGAGTGTGTGCTTGTGGTGGTGGGCGAGGGTAGGTTGTCTGGGAGCAAGCTTTCCTCCTCTCTTGGTCGCCCTGTTGTCTCCTGGTGTGGTCTTGATGGGGTTGTCATGTCATCCTCCTCCTCAACGGCATACATGTACACAAAATCTTCTGGTGGAGGGGGTGCGCTTGCTGATGGAAGGTGGTCAAAGGTCCCATTCATCACATCCATGCAACCCTCCTGCTCAGGCATCGGGAATACAGGGGCATGAACACCGAGCAAAAGATGTATCCCCGCTATGTCAGTCTCTATCTTCTGCATCCGTTGATCCATAGTTAGCATGGTCTCCAGAAGCAGATCTATCTTTGCCAGCACAATAGATTTCCCGGCGATATCCACACTTAACCCATTCAACATGCGGTCTAATGAGCTGGTTCTTGTGCATGGCGTGCTGTGGACATCTGGGTGGATGGGTGCTACAGAGGATGAGATGGGAATTCCATGGAGAGAAGCGGCAGCGTCACCGAAGAAGGGTGGAGGAGGTGACCTGTGGATTTCCGGGAGAGGAGAAGCGGCAGTGTCGTCGAAGAGGGATGGAGAAAGTGACCTGTGGATTTCCGGGCGAGAAGCGGCAGAGTCGTCTAAGCATAATGGAGAAAGTGACCCGTGGATTTGTGGGGCACCAGCGGAAGCATCGTCGAAGAGCAGTGGCGAAGATGGCCTGTGGTTTTCCGGGAGAGCGGCGACAGCATCGTGGACGAGTAGTGGAGAAGATGGGCTGCAGATTTCCGGGAGAGTGGCGGCAGAGTAGTCGTAATGTATTGGAGGAAGTGGTCTGCGGGTTCGATGGGTTGGCTGCCATTTGTTTTGCGTTTAGTGTACATCACCGTATTTCTTCTTGACATAATAAGGCTTACATGTATTGAAACTCTTAGCCTTTGGGGTCAGCAGAAGGTTTTCTTTATTAGCCTTAGCCTGTCGCTTTGGCCTTGGCTTGGGAACGGCTCCTGCCTTTCGCTTTTTCTGCGTGACAGGCATGGCAGAAGCGAGTGGCTTCTTGCGTCCGTAGAATCGGGGTTGATCCATGGAAGCAGATGGTACAATGCTGTCTCTGGACAAGGGCAAGTTCAGATAAAGATCATCGAGTGGTGGGCTATGCAAAGTGTATAACCTTTTATGAATGGCGATGAGGTACAGGTGTTGAAAGTGGGCGTAATCTAATGTGAGTCATTAATGTATAAATACACCATCCATTTTGTGGATTCACTGCACATTGAATACACATCGACTAAACATCGAATATACATTCTTGTGTTTGTATTTCTTTTTACTCGCAGCAATGCCTGTTAAAATTTTTTCAAAGGATCTCAGCATGAGAATTAAGGAGATGTACACGAGCGGACACCGAATTGCAGATATCCAACGCTGGTTAGCTGCTTCTGGCCTCGTTGTGCTATCAACCACCGTGTGCTATCATGCACACGGAAAAAACCGACAACGCCCGAGGACACCAATGGTAACTAGTATTTAAATAACTATATAATACAGTATATCTATCATTGTTTATATTGCTGCATATTAATAGAACAATATATTGTGTAGATCTATCTGATTTCATAGTCATTTCGGTATATTTATATAACAACAGTAAATATATTGTTTATATTGCTACATATTAATAGAACAATATATTGTGTAGATCTATCTGATTTTATAGTCATTTCGGTATATTTATATAACAACAGTATATATATTGTTTATATTGCTGCATATTAATAGAACAATATATTGTGTAGATCTACAGCATCTCATTGTATACTATATTAACTGCAAATGATGTGCTGTGCTTGTGGCCTACTGCACTGTAACTTACCGGATTGTTGTTTTTCTGTACATTGTAGGGAGACAACTCTTCTGGTCGACAAAATATGTGAGGAGAATGATGAGAAGAGTGCATTAAGGGTCAAATACACTCTGCAGCAAAATCACAATCTCACTGTATCCGAGACCAGCATAAAGAAGATTAGACGCAGAACTGGATGGAAATATGGACGTGTGAGGTTAGTACTGGACAGTACAGGAGGTAAAAGTGTTGTTTAAGAAACTGTCCTGTACCTCTAAAATTATTTATTCCTTGTCATTACAGAGCGTACCCTATTATAAGGGACGTTAACAAGATCAAGAGAGTGGTCCAGGCCCAGGCATGGATCGACAGTGAAGAAACTTTCCAGGATTGCATCTTCACTGACGAGTCTACTGTTTCGCTGGAGAGATTTGCCACTTTTGCATTCCACAATAAAGGTTGAATATCTATGAAGCCGCGTCCAAAACACCCAGTGAAGATGCATGTGTGGGGTGCCATCTCTAGGCGTGGACCAGGATGCATCGTCATCTTTGAAGGTAAAATAAGTCACACGCTTTTGCCTTATGCACTGTACTGTACTAGTGTGAAGTTTTTTGAGCACTTTTCTTTTCCTGTTATAGGAATCATGAATATAGCTTTTTTCCAAGATCAAATTGTGCCTGAGATTGTGGAATACATCACACGTGAGTTCCCGGAAGGTCACCGTTTCTACCAGGACAACGATCCTAAGCACACCGCGTCAACAGCGCATATCCTTGAGCGTGGTATCAACTGGGTGAAGATGCCAGCGGAGTAAGTGCGGTAACCGTGTCTCATTTTTTCCCACTGTTTTTACTGTGTACTGTATCTCTTTAACTAATTGTCCTTTTTTTCCCCCTCCAATGACAGATCGCCAGACTTCAATCCTATCGAAATGGTCTGGCATCAGCTGAAGGACCATATCCGAAAAGTCGTGAAACCCTCCAAAAAGGATGAGTTTACGCATGGCATACTGAGTTTTTGGAACGATTTACTCACCGTGGAACGATGCAATAAATATATTGACCATATTGCGACTGTGTTGCCCATTGTGATCGCGCGTAATGGGCAAGCATCAGGAAGGTAGTATGGTATAGTACTGTACTGTAGTATTGTAAGTACAGTATGATACAGGTAAGTATGGCACAGATTTTTTGTTTCCAAGTAGTCAGAGCATACAATAGTTCCAGTATAGACTAGTTTGACAGTACTTACTGCATACTGTAGTCCAATATGGAGTAGCTATACAGTACACAATGCCATAATACAGTATGCACCTACAGTAACTGCTCAATTTTTTTTTCCAGAGAGCAGCACCAGCCATCTGATTACAAAGTATTTAACAGTTGTCAGAGTATACAGTAGTTCCAGTATAGACTAGTTTGACAGTACTACACAGTACACAATTCCATTATACAGTATGCACATAACTGCACTCATTTTTTGTTTTCTTGTCTTTTCAGAAAAAAGGATGGACGGGGGAGAGGGGGGGTATCGTGTACAGTCTGTGAACTGTTTGTACAGTTAAGTGTACAGTATCTAAACTGCAGTCATGATGTACACAAAACCTCTCCTTTCTCAATGAATTACTGTACTGTACACAGAATGAGGAAGACGATAAAGACAGAAAAAATTATATTACTATATATATATATTATTATATATTATATATTATTAATTAATATTATTATCAATGTGCATTATTCATGATTATCCACCTGCCCTCAATTTCCATCTGACAGAAGAACTTAATAAAGACTGCATTATGTATTATTCATGATTATTTTTATATTTGTTTTTTTTGTTCCTGATAAAATAAAATAAATATTTCTTTACATTCATGATACTCATAATCATTGACAACAACCCCCCCCCCACACACACACCTACACCAAAGAAAAAGAAAGAATGGCAAAAAGTGGTAATTTACTGCATCAACAGCATGAATCAGATTAGCTGTACTGCAGTTCAAAGAAATGGCATATTTTCAAAAGGCAGGGCATCATAATTATTTGATCCCTACACCCACAAATACAATACTGTACATAAAAAGCACACAAATCAACCATGTGCAGTCAAACGCACAATGTCGCAGTCAAAAGCTACAGCACAGATTGAATATCGTAATATCAAGACGGTTTATGCAGGCTTGTGGAGAAAATAAAAATAAAAAATGAGAAAAAAAAATATATATATATTTTTTTTGGTCACTCACTCTTGAACTTCGCTTTGACAACAACCCCCCCCCCACACCTACACCAAAGAAAAAGAAAGAATGACAAAAAGTGGTAATTTACTGCATCAACAGCATGAATCAGATAATGTTTTATTAACTATCAATTCTCACAGTGCTGTGCAAATCAGATTTACATATCAAATTCGAGAAGGGGGGGTGGGTGAGTCATGCGCAGTATTCAGCTAGCTCTCATCTCAACAAGGATTACACGCAGGCGCATAGAAATTGAATGACTCTGTAGATAAGAGTTTCAAATCCTTGAGCGAGCCTTGTGTGTGTGCATGGGAGATTGGGGTACAGGGTACAGCTGCATGAAGGATTAGCTGTACTGCAGTTCAAAGAAATGGCATATTTTCAAAAGGCAGATCATCATAATAATTTAATCCCTACACCCCCAAATACAGTACTGTACATAAAAAGCACACAAATCAACCATGTGTAGTCAAACGCACAGTGTCGCAGTCAAAAGCTACAGCACATATTGAATATCATAATATCAAGATGGTTTATGCAGGCTTGTGCAGAAAATAAAATAATAATGAGGAGAAAAAAAATATTTTTTTTTGGTCACTCACTAAGCAAGCAGTGGTGAACTTTCAGACGCATTCGCAGTCATCATCAGCTATCATGCAGGAATGTGATTGAAACCAGAAAGACATACATTCAAAGGAATGGTGTGGGAGAGGTGTACTATACTGTAGATAAGATAAGAAGTTGAAATACTGCAGTGCAGTAAATTATCCTGTGTATGTGCGGGGGCGAGCGAGGGGAGAGCGCTGTACTGTATATGCCGAAATGCGACACTGTTACAGCACACGCCACACGCCTATGCGTTTCAACAATTTTCAAATGAGACCTACAGCACTGCACATGCATGTATAAATATGCAAATTTACAATTACTGCGCGCGCACACGCAGACTGTGTACTGACTTAGGTTGAACTGCTAAAGTACTGTATTAGACTTCTAAGACAACAGCTCACAAACGCCCCCCTGAGTTTTTAGACGGTATTGCAGTATTGCAGACAGCGATAATAAAATGCTAATATTACAAGCGCTAAAATAACGCAATTCACTCCAGACCAAAAAAAACCCCGCATCTGCCCGCGATTATCAGAGCGCCGCGGATCCGGCCGCATTAGGATAAAGGCGGCCGCCACTGTATGTGCTAGCCAGAAGCCTGTACACAGTTTCCCCCCTCTGTGAAATTTGCCTTGTCGGTCCCGCTACTCAGAGAGGTAAAATTCTCCCTTCAGATTCAGAATTTCTTTCCTTAAAGGCCATCCTTGCTTTTGGTCCCCCTGATGCCTCTGTCCAAGCAACCCCTCCAGAGATAAGCGTATCTGTCGTTAACCCCTTAGTACAGTCAGAGACCACCCTGCCTACATTACAAACTCTGGTGTTTAAATCTGAGCTATTTTGTTATCCTTCCCTTGCTAAACCTCAGTCCCTTAACCCACATCTAAATGTACTCCAGCATCCGTTACTCTGGCTGAAATTAAAACTCCTGTGTTTAAGGGTACCTTCTCACACATGTCCAGCAAACCTAGAACTTCCCTGATTGCTTCTAAGTGACATACCACTGTATCTGATTTTCTCACTAGTGCAACCCAGACACCCACATCACTGACTAGCAGTTCCGTTATCAGAATTTTCGCACTAGTAAACATACTTACTTCTGATTTTGTCTTGACTAGTACCCCTGTTAGGGTCCTTGCAGTTTTGGATAAGACTCTTTTTCCTTCTAAAGTTTCTGCCATTAAGAGTTTCCTCAGTTCCAATTTACCGCTTATTGTCTCTCTAACTTTCATCACATCATTACTCCCACACTACCCGTCACTGATTCCCAGGTACCAGCTCCTGACGCTAGTTCTTCTTCTACCAGTGTCCCTGCAGTGCTAGATGTTCCTGTTATAGATACTCAGGCTCCTGCTCCGGATTCTATTCCTCTATTCACTGCCCCTGCTCTGTCTGATTCTCAAGGTCCAGATATTAAAGCCCCAGTGGCTATTCCTACTCCCACATCTATGACAAGTATGATACCCTTGGAGTTCATTGCAGCACGTAGTCCACCCCACGCGGTTGTTCACATCTCTGTAAGGACCAGCATACCTTTCTCGGACTCTGATGCCTTATCTGAAGTAACCCTTGCCGTACTCCAAGTCACCAGTGCGGGAGGGCAATTTCTCTTCACTGATCATATGGTGGTTCCTGAAGCACCCCAGAATGACTTTAAATATAGGGTTTCTCTCCCTATTGTCGCTAAAACTTTCCACGCTGTCTTTGACTTTGTGATCTTTACTTCCCAGACATTATTACCTCTCTCTGAGGTTTCTACAGTATTTTGGAGCTCCACTGCTGATTGCTTCTCTGCCTCTGCGATCCCATGGTTATCCCTCTCAGAACCTTCTGTTGCTCCTGGTATTTCCTCTGTCTCAGAAATACTCAATGCGTACCCCAAGATTTCGGTCTCAAAGCCTGGTTTACTGCTTGCCTTATCTTCTTCCATACCCAAACCTGGCAATACCCCCACCCACCCTATACCCTTGCTGACCACTACCTGGAAAACCTCTGAAGGAGAAGTTCCTCTCAAATTCCTACGTGCAGATGTCAGCAAAGATTTTGTCTGTCCGGAGGGTCGCCCTGGTATACTTGATCAACTATCGGTGCCGCTTATCCTGAACCCTGATACCTTTACAAGGGACTGGGCTCCCAGCAGGGTTCCTTCTGCCGTTTCTGCTCCGGAACCCCCTGGTTCCTCACAGCCTTGGATTTCCAAGCCATTTCGTCTGGCAAGCCACGTACCAGTGGCTTCTCTACCACCACTCTCATTTCCTAGAACAGTACTCATCAAGGAACTGCTCGTTTACAGATCCCCTTCCCACCTAAAGCACTTTAGGAACAACTCAGTGTCCCCGAAACCCATGGACGGTCCTGTCTGGCCGCAGTTCTCACCAGGGGGGTATGCAAAAGAGTGCCCACGAATCTCTGGACCACGATTCTAACCCCAATCCTAGACAGTTCAGGAACAATTCCAGGTCCCCCAACTCTATGAGTGGTCGTATTCGCCCGGAGGTCTCACGTGAAGGGGGGAGGGTACTGTAAGGAATCCACACCTCGGTTTACTGCTTACCTTGCCTTACAGACCTGTGCAGTCCTGGAACATTCCCCATGATATATTCTGCAGCTGTGCAAGCTATTACTGAAGCTCCAGCTTGGGTTCAGTCATTAGAGTAATGCTGTCACACACCCCTTCTGCTATTGTTTCGCTGACCTTTAAATACTGCTTTCCCACAATGCTTCTCTGCCGAGCATAATCCTTTTTGGATGTCCACTGTGTTTGCCACAGCCACCTGTCTTGGCCACCCTGTTGCTGTTTTCATGTTCATGTTCATGTTATTTCTTCCTAGTCCATGTTCCTAGTTCCTATGCTGAAGCGGTGCATCTCCAGCTTAACTTCAGCTCCCTGTTTCCTGAGGCCTGCTGCCCTTCCCATAGCAGAGGCCTGTGTCTGGTTCCTGGGGCCTGCTGCTCTCTCTCCAATGCAGAGGCTGTGTCCTGGTTCCTGTGCTGAAGGGGTGGATCTCCAGTGTAACTTCAGCTCCCTGTTTCCTGTGGCCTGCTGCTCTTTCCTTAGCAGAGGCTGGTCTACTAGTCCCCAGGTCTGTAGCTCTCTCTCCTTGCACAGGCTCATTCTGGTCTCCTGTGCTGAAGCATTGGTTTACCAGTGCTGCCTGGCGGTATGCCCACTCCAGCCTGCCTATCCCTTCCAGAGATCAGCACCATGGGCCATGGTTGCCCCTCGCGCAGAACCCGCTCCCGCCCTGTAGCTCCTACGCTGAAGCGGGACCTTGTTGACTTCCTGTTACTGAAACTCCGCATTGATAACGTTTACCCTGATATCTCCTATCCTGACCCTGGCTCATCCCCTGACTACGCTGCTCTCTCCAGTCCTGACCCTGCTATGTACGACTACGCATTCCGGATCAGTCTGCGCGGTCTAAGGTCGGTGATTATACAACCCCACCTCAGCCCCGTGGTCCGATCCTGGCTTGTGGCGAGCACAACCGTGACACTATTCTTCTCGAGGGTCCTGACTTCCGCGTATCTGCCTCCGCATTCATCGACTCCAGGTCTGGGGGAAATTTTGTGGATCAAGAATTTGCAACCAAACATAAAATTCCATTAGTGAAGAAGTCAGTGCCCATCGGCCTCGAAGCTATTGACGGACGTCTCCTCCAGCCAGCTTTTATTTCCCTGGAGACTATTACGCCATCCTCTCCAAGAAAGATGGCCATAAAGAGGAGTTATCCTTGAATGTTATTCACTCCCCTTCTGTGCAGGTAATTCTGGGCCTTCCTTGGATACAATCACACAATCCCCTGATCGATTGGACTGACCAAAAACCTATCAAATGGACTTCCCTTTCCAATAATCTGTCAGCCCCTATTACACTCTCCCTAACAGGCATAGAAGCTACTGATTTTATTCAGACCTCTCTTCCCGAAGTATATTGCGAGTTTCTTGATGTGTTCGACAAAGTTCGTTCAGAGGTTATTCCCCCTCATCGTCCATTTCACTTCCCTATTGACCTTCTTCCCGGTGCCGTCCTTACCAAAGCTAAGTCCAACCCTTTGTCCATTTCCGAGACTAAAGCCATGTCCGAATATATCCAAGAAAACTTACAGAAGGGTTTTATAAGAAATTCCACATCCCCAGCCAGGGCTGGTTTCTTCTTTGAAAAGAAAAAGGATGGCTCTCTCCGTCCCTGCATAGACTACAGGGGACTAAACAAGATTACCTTGAAAAATCGCTACCCCTTGCCACTCATATCTGAACTTTTTGATCATCTACAAGGGGCTACAATTTTCTCCAAACTAGACCTCCGTGGCGCTTACAACCTTATTAGGATCAGACAAGGAGATGAGTGGAAGTCGGCTTTCAATACACGTGACGGCCATTATGAATATTTAGTGATACCTTTAGGACTTTGTAACGCTCCAGCAGTTTTTCAAGAGTCTGTAAACGAGATGTGCCGAGATGTTCTCAATTCCTTTGTCATAGTGGTCCTCGATGACATTCTTATTTTTTCAAAATCCCTGCCAGAACATATTCAGCATACCAAGCTTGTACTGGCCCACCTTCGGGAGAATCGTTTGTATGCCAAGATGGAGAAGTGCATGTTCCATCAGACTTCTACTTCCTTTTTAGGTTACATTATCTCTAGTGAAGGCTTTTCTATGGATCCCGAAAAACTCAAGACAGTGTTAGTGGCCCCAGCCTAATTCTTTTAAAGCCATTCAAAGGTTCATTGGCTTCGCCAATTATTATCGTAAGTTTATTCGAAATTTTTCTGCCACAGTATCACCAATTACTGCACTAACCAAGAAAGGTGCAGACCCCACTTCTTGGACCTCAGAAGCTTTTCAGGCCTTTGAATCTCTTAAAAAGGCTTTCACTTCCGCTCCCATATTGCATCACCCTGATCCTACTTTCCCTTTCAGACTAGAGGTTGATGCTTCCGACATCGGAGCCGGAGCAGTGCTTTCACAAAGACGTTCCCTTCAGGATAGACTATATCCTTGCGGCTTCTTCTCCAAGAAATTCTTACCCACAGAACAAAACTAAGATGTAGGTAACAGAGAACTGTTAGCTATTAAGCTCGCATTACAGGAATGGAGGCACCTTCTCGAGGGAACAGAACAACCTATCCTAATCCTAACCGACCACAAGAATTTATTGTATATTGAAGGCGATCGCCATCTCTGTTCACATCAGGCCCATTGGGCACTATTTTTCTCAATGTTTAATTATGTGATTTCTTATATCCCCAGTTCTAAGAACCTGAAAGCTGATGCCTTATCTCGACAATTTATCACGGAGGATAAATCCGAAGACATTCCAGAAAAAAATATTCCATCAAAGTATGATTACCAGGGAAAACTATGTGTTAGATGTAGCCAGGTACCCCAGGTTCACCCTCATCTCCACTGCCGAGGGAGAGTAAAGGGAAGGTTGCAGTGAGTGCAAGGAGCGCTACGGTGCACCGGAAGCTCCGCAGCGGCCCGAGTGTTCATGGTGCCGCCATTTTGGTACTCGCGCCTGCACAGTGAGCTCCGTAGTGACGGCCACAGAGGAGAGGTTGCACATGCGCAGCCAGGGGTTGCGATAGCGCGCGAACCACGGACCAATCGGGAAAGGTATAGAGCAGGGGACTACAAGTCCCAGAGGCCTCAGTCAGACCAGGTTACGCCAGGGAGCCAATAGGGCGGCAGGAGCATGGTAGGAGGTTGCGCAGGGGAGCATGCTGGAGAGAGAAGACCAGGAAGGGGAAGAGGTAGGAGCTCTGTGTGTAGAGAGGCAAGTAGCCTCTACACTAGGCCCAATACCCCAGGCCCAGATACGCCCGAGTCACAGTCAGTTATAGTTAATGCAGGGACAGGCCCTAGGATAGGAACCTGTCACATTAGTGAGAGAAGTGTCAAGACCCAGAGACTGTCGCGGCACAATCCCAGAGGTTTGGGACCAGACCTCTTCAAGCACATCAACAGCCAACCGGGTGGGATCTCCCCGGGGGGTACCTAAGGCAGATCTGCGTCGTCGGAACCTTTGCGAAGTCTATTGCAGGCCCGAGTGCAGGAGCGCTCGGCAGGTAACATCCTTAAGTGCACCAACTATACCATCAGTACATAAGTGGCTGCGCAGTCATACACACATACCTTACTTTGGGGGTGGGGTTGTGGTGTGGGGGAATTGGACACAGTGTGGGCACATGGTGAAGGGTTGCGTCCTGTGAGACGCGTTAGCTATTGTGTCTCCTAGAAGAGAGACACCTAATGTATGACATGCAAGGTTATGGTTAATATACTTACTTTCTTCATGCAAGACAAATAACCTTAGCTGATATGACATGGATATAATTGCATTCTCTTCACAGGTATGTCCCTTGATGTGCAAGTCCTGTTTAACAGATTTACTCAGCGGCCTTAAGCATTGATAATTTTGGGATGTTTGAATATCAAAAGGTGTTTTTTTTCTTTTTCCCCTCTTAACTCTGTGCTGTTAATTGACCAACTGGAACAAGCTGATTTATTGGGGAGGGGGAGGGTCATGTGACTGTTTTAGCTGTATAAAACCAATACCCCTCCTGCATTTGCAGGAACTGCATTACCATGATATAGTGAGCCATTTAAAGTGAGCTTTTAAGTGAGAATATATAGTTAGACTATAGTTTGACTAGAGGTGACTGGGGACTGGATCTACTGCAAAGTCTTCTACACATGGCAACAAACGGTGAGCTATTATGACCACACTATGATCCATGCTGTTTATGCTGCACATACACACTTGGCACAAAACAGCTCCATGCAGCGCTACCTACCTCTGGCATAATGACCCTGTTTTTTACCTCCACTTTGTTTTTTCTCATGGTCTCATTGAAATGTTACTCTCTCTATCCACTACACACTCCCCCTCCTGGCCCACGCCCAACATAACTATACACCCCGGATTACTCAAAAGCCTTGCACAATCTACAGAATGTTGGTGGAGAACCCTGAAAACCAGCACTCCAACCACCGCACACTCAATTGGCAAAAAGCATAAAGTTACAACTTGCAAACAACTACTCAAATTTCTACTCCTACTATTACTCTCTTTAGCAGGTGATATTGAATCTAACCCAGGCCCTCCCACTTCAACTATGTCCCATACTCCTGAGAATAACCTCTTCAAATTCCAAAAAGGGCTATCTGTCGCCCACATAAATATCTGGATTCTGCTGCCCAAACTGGACGAATTAAGAGCATGGTGCCTTATTCATAAACCCCCTGCCCAAACTGGACGAATTAAGAGTATGGTGCCGAATGCATAAACCAAAAGCCATCGTTCTTACAGAAACATGGCTAACCCCTAAAACCCCTGATGCACATATTGCCAGTCAGGGATACTCCATTTCTAGGAGAGATAGGTCAAAGAGAGGAGGAGGGGTGTTATTTTATATTGCAGACACTTTACAGTTTACACTGTTAAATTGCCCCTCAAGCCCACCCTCTTTTGAAATCCTAATTGGCAGAATATGCCTCCCCTTTTCTAAGCCCATCTTGCTTACTGGCATCTACCGCCCCCCTAAGGCCCCTCTACAATCCCTGACTGATATCATCCAGTTTCTTGGCTCCATTTCCTCTCTGAATGAGAAGAGTGAACTGCTAGTTCTTGGGGATTTTAACTTCAATTGGCTTGACCCTAAAAAACACAAAATCCACACACAAATTAAATCGCTTAACCTATCGCAACTCATTTCCCAACCCACACGGACAAACCTGAAATCGCACAACCATTCCTTGCTTGACTGGATTCTCTCCTCAAATCCCAGCAGAATCCAATCCTCCGGCATCCTTCCTGACATTTTCAGTGACCATGCAATAGTGTACTGTGTAAGGAAAGTTAAATTGCCCCAATCAAGCCCTAAAGTTCTCCTCACTAGAACATTTAGAAACTTTAACCCACAACAGTTTCTGGCTGACCTTACCAACTGCCCTTGGCACAGAATCGATTTAATTCCCGACCCTGATTCTGCGCTTGACTATTTCCAATCCGAGTTCTTAAAACTCTGTGATACCCATGCTCCACTATGCAGAATAAGGGTACGGGGTGCCCACCTTCCATGGGTTACACCTGACCTTATAGCACTCTACCAGTTCAGGGATGCCTTGTGGAAAAGCCACAAAGTAACTGGCACTACCAAGGATCTCAATCACTACAGATGCCTGCGGAACATGTGCACAAGGCAAACAAGGCATGCAACAGCACAATATTACGCTGACAATCTCCTCCAGAATACATCAAACCCAGCTAACTTCTGGAAGGTTATCAACAACATATTCCAGCCTTCTAACCATTAACAACCAAGTAATATCACTAAGGGGGATATTACTCTGACAAATCCCACCGACATTGCAAATGCATTCAATGACTACTTTGTGGGGTGTGATACTAACTTATTAATGAAACGCAACCCAAACCACAAACCTGAATCTCATCCTGGGAGTACCCATCCCCACCCCCTCCCAACACTGCCCAGAATTTTCAATTTGGCCCAGTATCTGAAGAGGAGATTACACAAGCGCTCCTCAAATTACAACTAAGCAGCCAATGTGGACCTGACTTACTACAGTCTAGGTTCCTAAGACTTGGTGCCCCAGCCATTGCCAAACCAATTGCTTCCATAGTCAACTCTATCCTGTCTGCAGGCCATATCCCTAAGACATGGAAAACTGCTAGAGTTGTCCCAATCTTCAAAAGTGGGGATACAAACACTGTCTCAAACTACAGACCAATCTCCCTTCTCCCAATCCTATCCAAAGTCATGGAAAAATGTGTCCACTTCCAACTAAGCGATTACTATATCAAGACAAATTTCCCTAGCCAATTCCAATCTGGCTTTCGCCCCAAACACTCTACCGTAACTACCCTGCTAAAAGTTTGCAATGAAATCCAGTGTGGAATGGAGTGTGGTCAACTCACTGGTGCAATATTCGTAGATTTGGCAAAGGCTTTTGATACTGTTGATCATGCTATCCTGCTTAAGAAACTCCAGAGCTCTGGAATAGGGAAGCATGCTTTAAACTGGTTTCAGTCCTACCTATCAGGTAGATCCCAACATGTGTCCATCTCAGGCTCTAACTCCAACCCCCTGGATATCACCTGTGGCATCCCGCAAGGCTCTGTTCTGGGGCCCCTACTCTTCTCAGTGTTCATCAATGATCTACCCACAGCTTGTAAGGAAGTTTCAATACACATGTATGCAGATGACACAATCTTATATGCACACAGCCATAGCCTCTCCGACCTTGAACACGTACTTCAGTCTGATTTTTTCAGACTCGAAAACTGGATTTCCCAAAACAAACTGTTTTTAAACACTGAAAAGACTGTAACAATGGTATTTGGGACCAAGACTAAATTTTTAAAGCTTCCAGCGACTGAGCTCCAGATTAGAACCAACAGTAACACCACCCTAACTCCTGTTAATAGTTTTAAATACCTGGGCATGTGGTTGGACTCCCACTTAACATTCGGAATGCACATTGATACCCTGACAACCAAGACCTATGCTAAACTAGGGGTACTTTACAGGAACAAATCCTCCCTAAGTCTCCTGGTCAGAAAGTGTATCGCACAGCAGATGTTTATGCCAATTATTGACTATGGAGACATAGTATATGGCTCGGCACCTCAAACCCACCTTAGCAAACTTGACACCCTCTACAATTCAATTTGTCGTTTTGTTCTCCAATGCAACTATAACACACATCACTGTGAAATGCTCTAAGAACTAGATTGGTCATCACTTGAGTCTAGGTGCAAAGTTCACCTTTCCTGTCTTGCCTTCAAATTCTTTATGGGCAAGCTACCCAGCTACCTGAACAAGCTCCTCACCCCTACCACATGCAGCATCTATCATCTGAGATCAGACTCCAAAAGACTGTTCATGGTCCCAAGGCTCAACAAAGTATCCGGACGTTCCTCCTTCTCTTACTGTGCACCCCAAAACTGGAACAACCTACAAGATACTCTCACATCCACCACCAGTTTAAGTTCTTTCAAATCTAAGGCTGTCACACATTTTAATCTGGTCTGTAACTGTTTCATACGCCCATAATATTTATTATCTTTAACTGTGCATGCAATGTCTTGTATATAAAGTATACCCTGTTCATTTATGTAACTATTTGTAACCATGTATTATTTGTCTTAACTCTGTGCCCAGGACATACTTGAAAATGAGAGGTAACTCTCAATGTATTACTTCCTGATAAAATATTTTATAAATAAATAAATAAAATATGTTACAAGAAGTAAAGTCACTGTTTCTTTTATATGCTTTGTGCTCAGTATTATATTGTTGTCCTGTGAGGAACCGCTCCCGCTCTGCTGGGAGCCATCACAGGTGGAGGCACTGCACTTGGTAAGAGATTATCTGTACCCATACTTCTCGCCCCAGGCTCTCCGTGGCGGAGGCTTAGGCCCTGCGAGCCAACAGGTTAGACAGCATTGGTAGCGTACTGTATTCAGAAGGAAACAGGGATACATTTGGAGGCGCTGCTGAGAGCAGACCTGGGGTGCCCAAGAATTAAATTAAATTCACACCTATCTGTCAAGAATGACTCTCCCCTCTCGTCAGAGCGTACGTGACTGGGCGCGAAAGATGCACATGCCCGCCCGCCGGGTGGTTGGCGTAAGCCAAGTACCTATGGCCTTACCCTTAGAGATGTTGCAAACCGCATTAAGGAAATTACCAGGGTTTTCAAAAGCCCATCTGGTGGATGTCCTAATAGACAAAGACTCCAAGTGGAATACTCTGCTCGTGGACTGTCGCAGAGACCTAGTTGTCCTGGAGCCACCAGCCCCCCAGTACTTGCAGCTCCCTAATTCCCCACCAGATGGAAGTCCATTCATCTACCCATTAAGAGAAATACCAGCCGAAGTACCGCAGGGAGAATTTCAGACCCCCGCATCAGTTACCTACCCAGAAAGTGAAGCAGGTAGTTTCGGGTCGGAACTCAGTTGTCCTGGTTCCAGTGCATCAGAGGAAGCAGAATTATGTAGAGACTTGTTACAAAAGCTTACGGAAAAGATAGGCCAGCTGACTTCCGCGCCCAGCTTGCCACCTCTAGTCGAAGCATTAACCCTGGCCTCTCAAACTCAAAATTATAGGAAACTGAAGGCCTTCTCTGGGAACCTCCCCACGCCTACGGGAGAGGACAGGATAGAGCTTTGGAAGGAGCATACCCGAGGTGTAATGGAAGAATGGTCATGCACCGACGCTGTCAAACGTCAGCGCATCATGGAGTGTTTGAGACCCCCAGCTTCTACTCTGATCGGTATCCACCGGGAACAACACCCTGACTTAACCTCCCGGATGATAGTGGAATTCCTGACGGAGTCCTATGGAGCGGCAGAAGACGATGGAGCCCTGTGGGCCAAGTACTATGCCATCACCCAAAAGGAAGCGGAAGAATTGTCAGCCTTTATCCACCGTGTGCAGATAGCGCTGGGACCCCTGCTTCACCACAAATTCGTCAAGGCCTCCCAGATGGACGAGTATCTTCGTAAACAATATCTGCGGGGTTCCAGCCCCACTCATCCCATTGCCAACATGATTCATGATAACCTCACCCGAGGGAGCCCCCCTACATTCACGAGTTATTACAACAAGTTAAGGAACACGAGGCTCATCTATTGCTTCATTCCCCTCAGAAACCTAAAGGATCCTCCACCCCCAAGAGCAAGGGGGTGAGCGAGAAGAAAGAGGATACTCCGGACAAGACAGGTTCGGATTGACCGAAGTATGCCGGGAGGGCCTCCCTTCCCTACAACCGTCGAACGCCGTCACGTGACTTGGCGTGCTCTAAGTGTGGAAGAAAAGGGCATATGTCCTACAACTGCCGGTTGGGAGAACGCCACGATCAAAGCCCGTCTCCTAAGAAGTTCCGACCTAGCGCTATGGTCTGTGGGGTATACACCGCCGACGGAGAGGCCTCGGCGTCTCCTGTGCCACCCGAACTCCTGTCGACCAATGATCCAGTCCAAACCCCTGCTGGTGAGGATGACTCCCCCCTTGATGAGAACTCTCGAGTGGGGCCGGTAGCCCACATACGCGTGTTAGTGGATGACATCTATTCCTCGGCCTTGCTAGACACGGGATCACAAGTGACCATCATATAACGGGAGTTCTACGACCAGCACCTCCAGAAGCGGCTGCTGAAGTCGGCAGAACATATAAAAGTAAGGGGATTGAGCAGTGAAGACTACCCTATCGATGGCATCGTAACGGTGTCCTTGGAGATTCAACAGCTCAACACTGGGAAATCCCACCCCATGAAAGTGGACACCCTCGTGTGCCCGGAACCCCGGGACCTACCCAAATATCCCATAATCCTTGGGACTAATGCAGACATTGTGCAGGCCGTCATTCGAGCCTATCTACAAGAGACCAATGAGTTGCCCATGTCCAGTCTTCAGCTACAACTGATCCAGGTGGACGAGGACTCCAGGATACTTATCCCCGATAGTTATAGACTGTTATTCTGCGGATGAGTCGGTCTAACCAAAATTCCGCCTGGAGGAGTGCAACGTGTGTCTGCCTGGTGTTCATATACTGAACGAGAGGACACAGAGCATCTGTTCTCCTTGGAAAGCACCCCCAAGGAGGACGTCAGAAGGGGGTATAGAATAATACTAGAATTTCGTGATTGGACATCAGCCATTCCTCGCCGGACTTATGTGTCAGTGCAGAATCTGTCCCCCTTCCCCATGGCTATAGATGCCGGACAAGAATTGGGTCGAATATACCCGGTCAGTCTGGCAGAAGAACCATTTCATGTTAACATGTGAACCATTTCATGTATAGGTATACAGGGATATACCAAATAAGTATACACGGAAAGGATATTGATCTAGGGATTAATCCGATTGCCAATTCTTGGAGTCAGGAAGGAATTAATTTTTCCCCTTAATGGGGTTTTTTGTTTGCCTTCCTCTGGATCAATAAGTAAGTATAGATATAGGATAAAGTATCTGTTGTCTAAATTTAGCATAGATTGAACTTGATGGACGTACGTCTTTTTTCAACCTCATTTACTATGTAACTATGTAACTATGTAACTCCGCTCGAGCCCGAGACTCTACCGAAGATCTAGATTTTGACTTTGGATCTTCTGGACTGCCGGATTAGTGGACAGAGAGACTGAGGGGCAAGTTGGAGGACCGTCGTGAAGTATTCTCTACCAGCGAGATGGATGTGGGGTGCAGTTGCAGTGCCCAGCATACCATCCGCCTGAATGATACGACCCCCTAACGTGAACGTTCCCGTCGTATTGCCCCTAGGGACGTCGATGATATGCCGGGCTGTGATCCATGAGATGGAAGAGGCTGGGATTGTCACGGAGTCCAGGAGCCCCTACACTTCTCTCATTGTGGTAGTAAGGAAGAGGAATGGGACCGTGAGACTGTTTGTGGATTATAGGACCTTGAACAATCGCACGGTACCCGATCAGTATAATCTTCCCCGCATCGAAGAGATTCTGAATGCTCTCAATGGGAGTCAATGGTTCAGTGTGTTGGACTTAAGATCTGGATATTATCAAGTGTCCATGAGCTCCGAGGATCAAGAGAAGACTGCCTTCATCTGTCCTTTGGGGTTCTTCCAATTCACCCGTATGCCACAGGGCATTTGTGGAGCGCCCGCCATCTTCCAAAGACTGATGGAAAAGACGTTGGGTGATATGAATCCAGGAGAATGTTTAGTGTATTTGGACAACATCATTGTATTCGGAAGGACACTGGAGGAACATGAGGCAAGACTCCTGAAAGTACACGACTGCCTCGCCAAAGAAGGACTCAAATTGTCCTTGGACAAATGCCGATTCTGTAGAACCTCAGTGACCTATGTGGGACATATCGTGTCAGCCGATGGAATAGCCACTGATCCAGCCAAGATAGAAGCCATAGTAAACTGGCCGCGGCCCGATAATGTTGTAGAACTGCGTTCTTTCCTGGGTTTCTGCAGGTACTATCGTCGGTTCGTGGAGGGTATTCTCATCATGCAAAACCACTCAACAATCTCCTTAAAATATATCCGGAGGATACTGGACGTAAGGCGACATCCATCCGGCAATCATTCGTTGACAAGTGGACCCCTGAGTGTGAACAGGCCTCCCTGGGCCTAAAACAGAATTTGACGGCTGCCCCAGTGTTAGCATATGCTGATCCCGAACAACCCTATATCCTACACATGGATGCTAGTCTCAACGGACTAGGTGCAGTGTTACACCAGAAGCACCCAGCGGGGCTTTGGCCGGTAGCCTACATCAGTCGCAGTCTGACGCCCAGCGAACAAAATTACCCAGTACATAAGTTGGAATTTCTCGCCTTAAAATGGGCTATAGTGGACAAGCTCCATGACGACCTCTATGGAGTTGCTTTCGAAGTACGAATGGACAATAATCCCCTTACGTACATTATGACTTCAGCTAAACTGGATGCGGCTGGCCATCGTTGGTTGGCAGCGCTCTTCAGCTATAATTTCACCCTGAAATACAAGCCTGGCCCTCTGAATGTGAGAGCCGATGCTCTATCCAGAAGACCGGGGCTGGATGCCACTCCAGACGATGACCAATGGGAGGAGATTCCCGGACCCGGAATGCGGGCCATGTGCTGTACTGTGGCCATCGTTGATGACCAAGTGGAATTCTCCGAACTAAGAGTGGCGGACTCTCTAGGGTGTGCATCCACAGCCATCCGGCGGCGTACTGTGACCCCAGCGGAATGCACATTACTCCCGACAAAATCATATCCTGGAGAAATATGGTGCGATACCAGGTCTGTGACTCGATAGCTGGCACCATACGCTATGGTATCCAGAAAAATCGTACAGACCTGCTGAAACACGCCCCTAGTGATGTAGTGGGCATCCTCATGAGGGAAGCGGACAAGTTCGAGATGTGTGACAATCTACTGTATAGAGTCGTGAACTATTATAATCACCCAAGTAGGCGACAGCTGGTCCTTCCTAAGATACTACAACACTTGGTACTGCGGTCACTACATGATGTACGTGGTCATCTAGGTATTGACAAAACCTTTGGGCTCGTGAGGGATAGGTTTTTCTGGACAAAAATGAGAGAGGCGGTGGAACGTCATTGTCGACAATGCAGCAGGTGTATTCAACGCAAGACTCTCCCCTCAAGAGCAGCCCTAATGGAACATCTAAAAAGCTCGGGTCCCATAGATTTAGTGTGTATGGACTTCCTATGTATTGAACCGGATAGCCAGGGAATATGTAACGTACTAGTCATCACAGATCATTACACCCAATACGCCAAAGCCTTCCCGACAACGGACCAGAAAGCCATCACTGTAGCCAAAGTCCTTTGGGAAAAGTACTTCATACACTATGTATATTGATATAGAGACTGACGCTCAAAATAAGTGTTTAGACTCACAGAAGTACTATAGACATAAAATTAGACAGGAACTTTCATGAATCCATATCCTCATGTATGTAATGACAATTTAAGGGGGGGGGGGCAAAAAATAAAGGACCAAGCGGTCAGTCAGCCAGACTGCCGCAGATATGATCCAATCGCACCCCCCCCTTAATAACCATACCTCCCCATATAGGTGCCAAGGTAAAAATATAAGGGCTACTGCCCATTACCTGGTACTTTGAAGTCCAAAGATCATCTGTAGGTAAGTTCCACTTGCGTGCAATCCTGGTATGGTATAAAACAAAATCGATGAGAGCAAAGGAGCACTGCTGGTAAGAGAATCCTCAAGAAAAATTCTTATAGAAAAAATAAAGGGCACAACTCCATGACTAAAACTGAGGGTAGTTTATTCCATGAATACACAGGGACAGAGACACAGCCCATGCACCAACGCGTTTCGTCCCATGGGACTTTATCAAGGTGTAACATGTATACTAACCTTCTGACATTTATAAGCCCCGTTTCGCGCCAAAAAGTCAGTGAAGACACACTGCGCATGCGAGCCAGTGACGCATCGCAACACTGTGACGCCGGCTCATAAACCACCAATCACCTGAATCCCTGAGGTGACGTCACTCGTGTGCGCCCGCTTCCAGCCTGGAACGCATGGCATTGCTACTCCCACCGGGCTGAGGGCGAAGGGAAGTTAAAAGTATTTTTTCTACAACAACTTTATTAATACTCATAAAAACGGACAAACTAACATACCTATTCAAAAATCAATATAATACACGAAAAAGAACTTAAGCTAAACAGACGACGAAATTAAAGCACAGAAAATTGAAAAAACCTTACTTGATAAATCAAAAATATATCATAATGCAAGAAAATGTTAAAAAATATTAAAAAATCACAAAACCCAAAATTAACTGTAGTAATCACATACTTAAATAACATAATGTTCACTATATGAAATATCAATATACACATATTAAATACACATTAATTAAGTAATAATTGAGCTCAAACCCCATAATGGATAACACAGACTAGGTATAAGTGATTGTCATGGACAAAGTACAACATATGGAGAAAATATGAGCGCATACACTATCAAATATAATATTTATTTTAATATAATATTATTACACCAATATGAAACTCCATATAAGGATGAAACAGATGAGCACCATTTAATGAAATATATCAATAATCAATATCCTAAACAATTTATTTAAATTCCCAAAAGCATGGAACATAACTGTAATAAAGAACCGTTACCCATTATAAAAAGTGGGAAAAGTCCCAATCACTATTCATACCGTGAGGCACTCTGGTCCTTAAAGTAAAGATCCAGAATGCATCACGTTGGTCCAATTTTTTGATCCTATCACCCCCTCTGGGCAATGGTAAAATAGCAGAAAAAATACACATAACAAACAAACAGATAATAGACAAAACAATTATTCCTTGGCGCACTGTCAGATATTAAACCTGGCAAAGTGGATGAAGTCCCATAGCCTTGATGATGGAGATATTATGTCCACAGTCCAAAGCACTAAATTCCTTTGGATTAGAGCCAGATCTGGAAACATAAAGACAGAACAACCATTGCGCAGTACCCTCTGGTCAGTCCTGCTCTTCCCCACCGTTGCCAGCTACTTACTTAAAAGTAGATAAAATGGGCCTCAAAAGGTATCTTTACTTGCTTCACGGCAGGCTCCAATTAAGCGTTGTGGCAGGCGACGAAAACCTCTCTCCAGATTCACGTCCTCAACACCACAGACCGTATGTGAAGGAAAGATAAGGCACCAATAGTGTGATACCAAATATTTATTACTAAAAACAACAGGGTAAACAACAGTGCACTCACATGCCGTTAGTCCCTACATGCAGCATACAACGTGCCGTCCGCTCTCATGGGAGGATGCCGGGGTGATGCAGGAGGAGGCTGGAGTTGGCGTAAATCCCGCTTCGTGGCTGCGACTCGGAGCGCCTCGTCCTTCCTCTGATGACGTCACTGCTGATCAACCCCTTCTCCTCTCCAAACGTATGCACGCTGTATCACGTTCTGAAAGCTCCACCCTACGCGCGTTTCGTGACTGCTGACGTCACTTCTTCAGGGGTAATGGAGCAGTGGGGGCACTTGATGTTATTTATACACTTGTGCATAATGTCCGTGGGGTTCCCATTGGATAATTGTCCACACTGGGACCTCCTACTAATCGCCCTCACATGGATTATATAAGACAGTCTAATATGCAGCTGACTTAACTATTTCATGTCGGGACAATAACACAGCCTGTATCTTATACACTCTGCTACAATACAATTAATACATCAGTAAAAATACATAAGAATATATAAAACATATAAAAGAGCTAGCAATGTTGGGGGGTTAGTTCGAAATTGAAACTAATAAGCCATCTCCTAACATTTACATATATATAGAGGACCCAGAGAGAAAAAGAGAAAAGCTGTGGATTTGATAGAATTGGAAGACTGGTTAGCAATTTCTTTTACAATAGAATATAGACCTAGCTATCCTTTAAGAATGCTGCCAGGTCAAATTCTATGTTGAAACCTCTCGGGGTCATAGTTTTTTTTTTTTTTTTTTTTTTTTTCAACTCAAATTTTATTGACAGATTACATGTTTGACAGACATTTCAAAGTTTTTTATCAACCACATAATCATAACATTATCAATCGCCCATGCATCTTTGTTCTCCTCAGGTGAAGACAGGACAAACTGGGAAGACACACAGACAGACTTTACACAGGCACCTGACGGAAAGAGGGGGGGTAGGGGTGTCAGGAGATTGGGGGGGGGTAAGGGGGAGGGGTCCTTCTACCGTGGTTTCACCGACAGTTCTGCATCTTCCGGCTTATCGCTCCTTGGGGTGGGCAGATTTCACCCCGGCGACGGCCCCCACACCTCCCTGTCTGGTTCGATCCGATGAATTCTGATTTATCCTATACGTCCGTGTTTATATAACAGCCCAGCGGAGAACGCATCTATCCTAATCATTGCCATATCGTGGACCTTTCTACCCCTGGTATATCTGTCTGAGCCAACCACGGCGTCCAGACTTTGAGATAGTTTGTGCCAGTATCGTTGACCATACTCGTCAATTGCTCCATCTGGCAGACTGTCCAAATTCTATTCCGAATTGCAGTAATTGATGGAATCACATTTTGTTTCCAACGTGCTGCGATCTCTCCTCTTACCGCCATCGCAAAGTGCGATATTAATTTGTTTGTTTTTCTGGATAGTCCCGGGTGTGGTCTGTTGAGAAGAAACTGCCACGGGTCTAGCGGGATATTTATGCCTAGGATTCTGCTCAGCCAATCTTGGATTGAATCCCAGACATTAGTTAGCTTGGGGCAAGACCACAGCATGTGTAACAAGTCTGCTTGTTGTCCACATTGTCTCGGGCACAATGGGGAGTAACTGGGCAGGAATTTAGCCAATTTTGTGGGGGTGTGGTACCATCGCATCATAACTTTATATGCGTTCTCCCTGAGGGTCGTACACATGGAGCTTTTGGAGACTGCCGTGGTGATTTTCGTCCAGTCCTCTACGTCTAATACTTCTCCTAGGTCCGTCTCCCATTTGGTCATGTAGCCTAGTTTTTCAGTTACTGTCGAGCTAGAACCAGTTACTTCCTTGTACAGCTGCGATGTGAGTCCAACTGTGCTTGTCCCTATTCGGCAGAGCTTTTCAAAGTTCGTTAATTGGTTTCTAGGTTGTTGAGCTTGGTAAAATGCTCTGACCTGAAGGTACCTAAAGAATTCAGCATTGGGGTTATTGTTGTAAGATTTAAGGATGTCAAATGTTTGAATGCCTCTTCTGCCCTCCAGGTCCGCTAATCTATTAATATGATTAGCTTTCCAAATTGTAAAGTCTGCACTGTTCAGTCCAGGAGCAAACAATGGGTTCCCCCATAATGGGGTCATGCCTGATGCTTTATGGGTCAAATTGCATTTAAGCCTGGTGCTCTCCCACACCGAGAGTGAGTTAGCCATTGAGGAAAGCGGTATTTTAGCGTTGAATCACACCTTTTTGGGTAGCCAGATTAAATGTCCTAGTTCAACCGGGGAGCAAATCTCTTTTTCTAATGCAACCCACCTTTTGGAGTCCGGGTTGGTGTGCCATTGCACGATTTGGCATAATTGGGCCGCTTTATAATAAGCCAACAAGCAGGGCACCGCAAGCCCCCCTGCCCCTGTTTGGTTGCGCATTATCCGCCTGCCCACTCTCGCCTTTTTCCCCCCCCAGATAAATCTATCTATTTCGGATTGGAGCGAGAGGACGTCCTTCAATCCCACTGGCACCGGGAGGGTGTGGTATAAGTAAAGAAGGCGAGGGAGCAGGTTCATTTTAATACAGTGAATTTTCCCTATCCAAGAGATTTTGTGTTTGGCCCATCCCCTTATGTCCCCTCGTAGGGTTTGCATCAGTTTGGGGTAATTTGCCTGGTACCGCAGTTTGGTTGTCTTGGTTACATTAATCCCTAGATATTTAATTTGTGTCTGCTGCCAGTTAAAGTTAAAGTTGAGGGTGATCAGCTTCTCCATGTGTTTTGGTAAATTTATATTCATAGCGTCTGATTTAGATTGGTTTATTTTAAATCCGGAGATCCTATTAATTCTACCCAGTAAATCGAATAAGTTTGGTAGAGAGGTGAGGGGGCTAGATATTGTCAGGAACACGTCATCCGCATACAGTGCCACTTTATGCGACTGGTTTCCAATGCCAATACCCAAGATATCTTTGCTGTCTCGCGGCTAGGGGCTCCATACATAGCGCAAACAGGAGAGGGGAGAGCGGGCAGCCCTGCCTCGTTCCGCTCTTGATTAAGAAGGGGTCCGATGCGAACCCCTGGTGGGTCACCCTGGCTGACGGAGCCGAGTATAGGGAGAATATAGCGGCAATCAGTTTAGTTCCCATCCCAAACGCTCCAAGCGTGGCCTCTAGATATGGCCAGTCTATCCTATCAAACGCTTTTTCTGCATCCAGACTGAGCGCCATAACTGATATTGATCTTGTATTGGCTATTTCTAACAGATCAATGATTCGTCGGGTGTTATCCGCAGCTTGTCGACCCGCTATGAACCCGACTTGATCTGGGTGCACCAGTCTGGGTAGGATGAGACTCAATCTATTGGCCAAAAGTTTAGCGTATATTTTAATGTCCGAATTAATCAGGGATATTGGCCTGTAGCTTCTACAGTCCTGTGGGTCTTTACCCTGTTTGTGTATCACAGAAATTGACGCTTGGAGCATCTGCCGGGGGAAAGGGGTCCCTCCCAACACTTGGTTGAACATACGGAGGAGATAGGGGATCAATTGTTTCTTATATTTTTTGTAGTATAGGTTCGAGAATCCGTCAGGACCCGGGGCTTTAGAGGGTTTTAGATTTACGATGACCTCTGATATTTCTTCAGCTGTGAAATCCCTGCCCATCACCTCTCTGTCCTCCCTGCCCATTCTTGGTAGATTTGAGTTCTGCAGAAAATCCCGCAGGGCTCACTCCGTTCCAGAGGAGCGGCTCACCTTCTCCCCGTCATAGAGTGTCTCATAATAGCTTTTGAATTCCCCCACTATGTTTTTAGGGTCGGCGGAAAGGGTGCCCGATTGCGTGCGTATAGCCTGTATATTATAGCTTTTTGCGTTTGGGTTAATCATCCTGGCTAGTAGGGTGTCCGGCTTGTTGGCTTTTTCAAAGAATTTCCTCTTTGACCAAGTCAGAGATTTCTCAGCCTGGGAGGTAAGAAGCAACTTCAGCTTGAGCTGCGTATCTTTAATCTGTTGTAGGATGGCTGGGTCAGGAGACCTCTTATGCCGATCCCAAAGGACTTTCAGTTCGGTCCGCCCTTCAATAATTTTTGTATTCCTTTCTCTCTTTTGTTTGGCTGCCACACTAATGAGAGTCCCTCTTAGTGTTGCTTTATGTGCCTCCCAGAGGGTGATGTGGGAACTCACACTTCCCACGTTTTCTCTAAAAAATTGTATGATTTCTTCCCCAATTTTTTCCTGTACTTCCGGGATTTTGAGTAAGGACTCATTAAGTTTCCAGTTTGCTCCTGGTCTGTCCAGCCCAATTTGTGCGCACCTTAGCTCTATGGGTGCATGATCTGACCACGAAATATCATGGATCCCAACATGGGAGATCTGTGAAACCAGTCTACTAGCGACAAAGAAGTAATCGATTCTGCTGTAAGAATTGTGTTGATGTGAATAGAAGGTGTAGTTTCTGTCCAGAGGGTGGAGTTCCCGCCAGACATCTACCAGCCCTAAGTCTCTCAGTCCATTTTCAAGTGCCGTTGGCCGAGCTGCTGGTTTAAGCCTGGGGGGCCCGGACCTATCCAAGGCTGCGTTTAGTACTGTGTTAAAGTCTCCCCCCATTATCAGGGCACCTACGGCGTGTTTTTTGATAGTAGTGAATGTTACAGTGTAGAATGGCGAGTCGTGGCCATTTGGAGCGTATATTACTACTATCGTAATGGGCTGTTGGCTTATAGTCCCCACTAGTAGGAGGAACCTTCCGTCCCTATCCTTCTTGATTGTGTCTACCACTAGCCCTAGTCTATTATGTATGAGTATCGCAACTCCCCTTTTCTTTTCTCTAGCAGAGGATAGAAACACCTGTCTAAATTGTTTGTCAAAGTATTTCGGGAAACTGGTGGTGCTAAAATGTGTCTCTTGAATTAGAACTATGTCAGCTCCCTTTTTCTTATAGTCCGTGAGGGCCACCCTTCTTTTGTTGGGGCAGTTTAAGCCTTTAGCATTGTGGGATATGATAGTCAACGTCATGGTTCGTGTCCAGTCTCACCTAGCGTCCATCGCCCATCCATGAAGAATGCCGGAACCGCACCAGGGGCCTCCACCTCCCTGCGATGTCCTGCAGTACGTCGAGCTGTGGCGTCATACCACCTAAGTAGAAGGTAATGTGGGGGGAGGGAGACACATAAGGAACATCTGAAACATAAGGAAAAGTTAACAGGGTGGGGAAGAAATCACTGGCCCCTGGCCAGTGCCCTTCCCTTGCCTTACGGGCATGGGAATCCAATGGAGCACTCTCCAGACTTCCTCCCTCTGACCTAGTGACTCCACTCCCCAGCCTTCCAAGGACTTTCTCCAGACCCGGGGTATAAGCCCCAGTCTGAGTGTGTAGACACATGACAACGACCAGACCGCACCTTGTACCGGCGGCTGCGTCTGGAATCTTTCTCTGTAAGCAGCAACTTCTCTGTTGGTTCTGACCCTCCCAATCTGCTAATTGTATCGTGGCCTCACTGCGTACGTGCTCTCATCCTATCTGGCTCTTAAAGAGCGTATGAACACCTATATTGGTTAAACCATTATTTGATTCTGGACTTGTAACCCTGTTCAGTACCTATTCTCCTCTGAGTATGTATCTGAACTATGCCCTTAAACAACATTTGATATACTTATTAACTGTAATTAACTGTATTAACTTTAATAGCTGACCCAGGTTTTTTTAATTTATTTATTTATTCTGGGGGGGGAGTGGGGGCTGGGTATAGGTGGGATATGTGCAACGTAATTCTTTTTTAGTGGTATATCGTGTTTCGTATTTTTATTTAGTCAGTTTAAATTTAGTAATACTAGATATACTATTATAGGATTTATCCTGACTATAGTTTTTTTTTTTTTTTTTTTTTTTTTTTAAACATCACTTATTACTCTCCATTAACAGTAAACAGTAATAAGGTAATAATAAAAATTAAACTATTATTCATCATTTGTTTTTTTTTTAGTATACTATACCTATTGTGCCTTCGTATACTATACCTATACCTTCTCCTCCTGTCACTTTATTTATTAATGTACTGTGGTGTGTTGTGTTAAACCTTGAGTAACTGGAAACATTTTAAGCCCCCCCTCCCCTCTTCTGCTTCTTCCTTGCCACGGGACTCAATCCAGCTCGACAGGTCTGCTGCTCAGCCTCCAAACCCTCCGTCTGTGGCTCCTGTGCAGTCGGGAACCTCTCGTGATGCTTTGCAGCTCCTCCCCTGGTGACGACGACCGTCGCCATCTTGGTAGTGGCAGGCCGTCCTCTCGCGAGATTTGCCTCCTCAGTCTCCTTCCTCCGGCCCCTCCCCTCTCATTGTGGATCGGGAGCTGCTCCAAGATGGCCGCCATTCGTGGAGAGGTGCTGCCGAAGCTGCGGGGAGCCATGGAACTGACCTGAACGGGTCTTGAACTGCTTCTTTAACTATGGAACAGTAACTGGAACGGGAACAGGTAGGGTGTTTGTCTTTATTTGCAGCTCAGGTCCCGATTTTATTTCGGGCTGTGGGGTTGACGTCGCTTGTCGGCTTTTCTCACCTCCTTCCATGAAGTGTCCGGTGCAGCTCCCCCTGTGGCTAGTTCTGCGGGTATTTTGTCCTGGAGCCCTAGTTTGGTGAGGAAGCTGCTGCCATCTTCTAGTCTCCGCAGCGTGGTGGCAGCGCCATTTTGTATCACCATTAACCCAAACGGGTACAGCCAACGGTAGCGGGTCCCAGCCTCTCTCAGCACTTTAGTTATGGGGGCAATTTGTTGTCTTTTCAGCAGGGTAGTGGGTGAGATGTCTTGATAGACCTGCAGTTTATACCCCTCAAAGTCTCCCTGAGATCTGGTCATTTGGCAGAATGCCTCCTTCACTCTAAAAAAGTGAAAACGGGCTATTATGTCTCTTGGGGGGGCATTTTGCTGTGGTCTCGACCTCAATGCCCTGTGGCAGCGGTCCAGGTGCAGGTCTGCTTCCGAACGGTCGGGCATTATGTTTTGGAGCCATCTGCACATAAAGTCCTCCGGATCCGTTTCAGTCTCTGGGACCCCCCGGATCCTCACATTGTTCCTCCGATCCCTATTGTCCGCATCCTCCTGCCGATCCAATATATCCCTGACTGTTTCCCTCACTTGTGCCACTTGTCTGTCTGTTTTGTGGAGTGCTTTGACTGTGGCGTCCATTTTTTTTTCAAGAGAGTCTGTGCGCTCTCCTATACCGCAGATATCAACTCTCAGGGCTGCCACTTCAGACTGAAAGCACTTTTTGATGTCTAAGCAGAACTCTCTCATGTCTCTGCGTCTCATAATTTGGTTGTCTCTGCTGGTGTCTTGGCCGACATCTTCCTCCTCTTCCGATTCGGAATCACTTGGCGCCATTCCCTCCTGGCTGGGGGCCCGCGCTGGATCTCCTTTAGTAAAGTAATCAGTCAGGACCGCTGATGTACTCTTTGAGCGGGTCGTTCTCGGCATCCTGGGACTTTGAGGCAGTGTGAAGATATGAATTGGGGCTTGATTGTGCTGTTTTGCTGCTTTTTTATTTAAAATTGCTGCCGGTTGAGAACGGAGCTAATGGCTCACACGTTCATGCACTCCAGCCGATGCACTTGCCACATGTAAAGAATCCATCCAGTTCTTTTAACCATGTGGTATTCTGTGCTTTCATTAAATTAAAAGGACAACTAGGGGATAGTTTTAGTTTTAAATTATCAGCTTTTTTGAAAACTATCTGTGGATACTTGGGTAATATTGTTTTTAGTACTGTGTCGCCCTGTAGAATACCCCAGTGTTTTTGTTTGAAATTGAAATTTCCCCAAATCATCTTTGCCTCCACCCCAGATACATAGCACATCGTCGATATAGTGTTTCCATAGTACAAGGCTCGCCCCAAATGGGCCGCCAGATTGGATATACTCCTCCTCCCACATGCCCATAAAAAGGTTGGCATAACTAGGGGCGAACCTTGTACCCATGGCAGTGCCACATATCTGGAGGAAGAAACTATTGTCGTAGCTAAAATAATTATGAGTAAGGATATAGCGTATCCATTCTATTATAAATTCTTTAAACCCCTGTTCAAGACTATCATCTTGATTTAATACTGGACTGGATGGATTCTTTACATGTGGCAAGTGCATCGGTTGCAGCTATAGTTCTAAATGTAGTAATTTTAAATCTAATGTTACAGGGACTAAATTCCCCATTAAGTCATTTATTTCTTGCAAGACTCCTTTTGTGGTCTACCTGTTAGAGTGCCCTTGTGGACTACAATATGTGGGGCGAACAGGTAGACCATTGAAACGACGTCTTGCAGAACATGTCTACAACATTAAAAGGGGTCTGGAGACACATAGTGTCTCCAGCCACTTTAAAATTAAACATGGTCAAAACCCTGCAGGTTTAATGTGCAAAGGCATTGAATGTCCTAAGCAGAATTGGAGAGGGGGTGATAAAATTAACCTTATATCCAGACACGAAAGCTACTGGATATATACCCTTAAAACTATGACTCCGAGAGGTCTCAACATAGAATTTGACCTGGCAGCATTCTTAAAGGATAGCTAGGTCTATATTCTATTGTAAAAGAAATTGCTAACCAGTCCTCCAATTCTACCAAATCCGCAGCTTTTCTCTTTTTCTCTCTGGGTCCTCTATATATAAGTAAATGTTAGGAGATTGCTTATTAGTTTCAATTTCGAACTAACCCCCACAACATTGCTAGCTCTTTTATGTTTTATATATTCTTATGTATTTTTACTGATGTATTAATTGTATTGTAGCAGAGTGTATAAGATACAGGCTGTGTTATTGTCCCGACATGAAATAGTTAAGTCAGCTGCATATTAGACTGTCTTATATAATCCATGTGAGGGCGATTAGTAGGAGGTCCCAGTGTGGACAATTATCCAATGGGAACCCCACGGACATTATGCACAAGTGTATAAATAACATCAAGTGCCCCCACTGCTCCATTACCCCTGAAGAAGTGACGTCAGCAGTCACGAAACGAGCGTAGGGTGGAGCTTTCAGAACGTGATACAGCGTGCATACGTTTGGAGAGGAGAAGGGGTTGATCAGCGGTGACGTCATCAGAGGAAGGACGAGGCGCTCCGAGTCGCGGCCACGAAGCGGGGATTTACGCCAACTCCAGCCTTCTCCTGCATCACCCCGGCATCCTCCCATGAGAGCGGACGGCACGTTGTATGCTGCATGTAGGGACTAACGGCATGTGAGTGCACTGTTGTTTACCCTGTTGTTTTTAGTAATAAATATTTGGTATCACACTATTGGTGCCTTATCTTTCCTTCACATACGGTCTGTGGTGTTGAGGACGTGAATCTGGAGAGAGGTTTTCGTCGCCTGCCACAACGCTTAATTGGAGCCTGCCGTGAAGCAAGTAAAGATACCTTTTGAGGCCCATTTTATCTACTTTTAAGTAAGTAGCTGGCAACGGTGGGGAAGAGCAGGACTGACCAGAGGGTACTGCGCAATGGTTGTTCTGTCTTTATGTTTCCAGATCTGGCTCTAATCCAAAGGAATTTAGTGCTTTGGACTGTGGACATAATATCTCCATCATCAAGGCTATGGGACTTCATCCACTTTGCCAGGTTTAATATCTGACAGTGCGCCAAGGAATAATTGTTTTGTCTATTATCTGTTTGTTTGTTATGTGTATTTTTTTTGCTATTGTCATACATGCCTTGTGGATAGGTTTGTTATTTCATTCCTGAGGCAGACATCCCCCAGTCTGTCAAGCAAGCCTGTGGGGAATCACATATTGGGTTTTCCCTAAAAGGGGATTCTCTCTTATATATTTTTTAGAGCACATATTCATTTTTAAAGTAGTGTATAAGTTAGGTTAATAGGTTGAGCGCTTAGTATATGTTTAGTTTAATTTTTATTTCACTCCCAATGGTAAAATAGACTCAATACCTTGAAAACTGAAGTTTTTTAATCCCCCTTGGGGACAGTTGGTGAAATGTTTGGGGACTGGATGATCCAAGTTCCCTTTGGAAATCAATCGCACATGCTCCATAATGAGCACTTTCAAATTCCTAATGGTTCTTCCAACATATTGGCTACCACATCCACAAGTGATGAGGTAGACATTATATATCGATTTGCAATTAATAAATGATCTGATAGTATGAGATCTACCAGTTTGACTGGATATAAAACAATTGGATTTTTTCATATAACCACAAATCTTGCAATTGCTGCAAGGGAAAGAACCATTAGGAAATACATTAATCTGTTTGCTTTGTGATGAGAAAAGACTTGGGGACAGGGACTTCGCTACCGTTTTAGCTTTCCTATATACTACATTCGGACCTGAAGTTATATATTTTTGGAGAATAGGGTCCAGAGAAAGTATCGACCAATGTTTCCTCAAGATACATTTTACCTGTTCAGCCTGAGAACTAAACGAGGTAATAAACAGTGGTGTTTCATTTAATCTTAAACCCTTCTTTGAGCGATGAAACAAATCCGATCTCTTGATAGTGGAGACCTCTCGAATGCTTTTACATAAATCATCTGGATCATAACCACGTTGCACAAAACGATTAAACAGATCTTTAACCCGTACATCATAATCTTCATCATTTGAGCAGTTTCGTCGGAGACGAATAAGTTGACCTTTAGGGATTTCTTTAATAAGGGCCCTTGGGTGACAGCTGCTGGCACGTAAAAAAGTGTTCCGAGAATTGGGTTTACGATAAATATCAGATTGAATAGATGAATATGATGGTGATTATACGTATACGTGCAATTTAAATTATAAACATTATTATTCAAAGTGTTGATAAAAGATATAAGTGAAGTGATATCACCCTCCCAGATAAAAATCAGGGGGCCTATGCAGAGAGCAGCGAATTTTAAAATTGGCGAGTTTAATAAAAAGTAGCTTTTTTGGAGAGTTTTATTCTCCATATGCAGAAATGTGCGAATTCTGCTATGTTTAACATGAATGCGTGTGGCGAGTTTAAATTGGCGAGATGCGCGCTGCAGAAATGTGTTAAAAAAAAATCGCGCCTTTTTTTTTCCTTTCCTATGGCCACGAGCGGCAGCTTCTTGCCAACTTTTCCTGGCGAGGCAAAAAGGAGACAATCGCGCCATTTTATTGGCGCGAACAGCCGCTAGATGCCGTTCGCGCCTCTCTGCATTAGGATATTTTTAAAACTGGCGAGATGGAGGTTCTCGCCAGCCGCGAGGCGAGTTTTAGAAATAGAAAAAAAAAATTGGCGCGTTTTTCGTAACTCGCCATTTTCTGCTGTTTTCTGCGCGATTTTCTCCAAAAAATGGCGAATTTTGAAATAGCGCTGCTCTCTGCATAGGCCCCCAGGTCGTCTATAAAACGTTTGTAAGAGAAAATGTGCTCCCTAAACATGTTCCCATCTCCAAAAACGTGGACAGACTCCCACCACCCCTTAAAGAGATTGGCGTAGGAAGGAGCAAAGCTCGTTCCCATGGCTGTACCACGTGTTTGGAGATAGTGAACCCCATCAAAAAGAAAATAATTGTGAGATAACAGAAAGTGAATAGAATCTAATAAAAATGTGGTTTGTGCTGGTGAAATATCTGTGCGAGAAAGGAAGTGACCAACAGCTGCCAGACCATGCTGGTGTGTAATCATAGTGTACAGGGATGTCACATCTAATGTGACCCAAATCATATTAGGTTTCCATACAATTTGATCAATATATTTCAAGAGGTCTCCACTATCAAAAATGAAGGATGGCAAAGATCTCACAAGGGGCTGTAAAAACCGATCAACGTAGCGTGAAACACCATTCCCCAAAGACCCAATGCTAGATATAATGGGTCTCCCAGGAGGGGAGACCAGCGCTTTGTGGATCTTTGGGAGATGGTGAAACACTGCCGTGGTCGGTGTCGCATTAAACAAGAATTCTCTATCGTTTTCATTAAGAACACATAACATAGTTCCCTCCTCGAGAAGTAGCTTTAATTCACCCTGAAATCTATTCGTGGGGTCGGTAGGCAGAACAGCATAGGAGCTGCCGGAGGGCCTCCCTGTGATAATCATCCCTACTGTTGCGGCCGAGTTTATTATGACCTTTACCCGGTCTCGGCCGCAACAGATACCAGGCGCGCACCGAGGTGTCCCGGGCGCGCGCCGGAGCCTCAGAGGATCGGTCCTCCGATCGGGGCTTCCCCCTCCCCTCTCCAGTTCCGCCGGGTCCCCCGGAGCCCCCACCGCATCCCCCACATTAGGAGCAACCCAGGGCTCCCTCGGGGAGCCCTGGGCACGTGCGCCGTGCGCGCACGCTCCCGATGAAGCGTGACCGCGCATCGATGACGCGTGGCACGCCGAGGGAAAGCAACGAGCAAGCCGGGACACCTCCCGGCTTGCTACACTAGCCAAGTGCTAATAAAGTGTGCCGCCTCTGTATGCTGCACTACGACCGCTCCCCCTTTATCAGCATTCTTGATAATTAGATTTTTATTTATTTTTAACTGATTAAGTGAAATAATTTCAGCCCTTGTTAGATTATCCTTGTAATGGGCATAACGCAGGGAATCAAACATAAATCCCTTTTCAAGAAAGATGAGGTTCCTCTCCACTAAACTTTCAAATGTGGATTGGTATTTCCCTTTCACAAATGTAGGAAAAAAAAACGACTTTTTCTTAAGCCCCGATTCCTTTCTACCCAAATAGTATCTGGGTCATACCCCTCCGCTGAGATACCCCCAACTCCTCCATATCTTGGATGGTACAATACTCTCTAAAAGAAAAATAGGGATTATCAGGGTCATCAATATGCACTGAGTTAGAGACATTAACATCTGTTGATTTTGAGTTTCTAGCATCATAGAACTATTTTAGAGTACATTTACGGATAAACTTATGCAAATCAATTACTGTAAAAAAACATCAAATTTACATTCCGGTGCAAACTTTAACCCTCTGTTCAGGAGAGAAAGTTTATCTTTGGAAAGTTCAATGTTAGATAAATTGATAACACTGTGTAAAAGTTCTTTTTGCGCTTGTGCGGTGCCACTCTCCCTTGATTTCCTCTTCCCCCTTCTCGTCGCCTTTCGTTTTTTGATGGATAACTAGTTGAGGGACCATCAGTATAACCGTCAGAGGTATTAGTTGGCTGTTCATAGCGAGGCCTAGCCCCCTGCTGGCGCTGTTCCTTGGGTCTATCCTGATAAGGAAAAGTACCTCCTTGTTGAGAAAAGAATGACACTGAATGGCTTGCATTATCTGAATATGACAAATCAGACTCAACATTTTGAACATCATTTGGTGAAGAGGTTTTTTTAAAAATTGATTTCTGTGACCAGGAATTACTCCTAGACCTGCCAGGTGTAAAATAGCCAGATTGCTGATCCCTACTCCCCCTTCTTGGTTTTACGATTCTTTCCCATGAGTATACTTGTTTTTTCTCATAGTCCAATTTATCACGTGAGAACTTGATTTCTTTCTTTCCCATTATTTCCTTTTCTAAATCTTTAATGGACAGGGCTAGTTTCTTATCACTTTCTTTAAACCCCTCCATTTTTGAATATTTGGATAATTTAATTTGCAAGCCCTTGACCTTCTTACGTATTGCTGTCTTCTCCTTGTTTTTAAGAGCTGAGATGAGATCAATAAGCTTGAACGAACACTCATTCAGGATGTTTTTCCAGTCAGTTTCAAACTCCTGACTGGAAAAACCAAAAGTGGGGGATTTCTTCATCCTCAGGCCCCTCGGTATACGTTTCACTCTTGCATAATTTTCCAGTGAAATTATATCCCACCATAATCTTGTATCAGTAATTAATAGTTTTTCCAACTTCGAAAAATAATCATGCAAGTCCGAAACATCCTCACATTCCACCTCTGCATCATCATCAAAAACTCTTTGAGCCTTCTTGGTTCTTGTACCCTGATCAAAATAGTTAAACACAAAGTCTGTATTCATAGAGTCCTGTACAGTGTCATCTGCAACATCCTCTGTCTCCATTGTGATTATAAAGTATACTGGTACTTGCAATATATAAAAATGGTACTCAGGATATAAACCAGTAACAATATTGTATAGAAAAATGATATATCCAAACCCATCAGTTCATTAGGAGTGGCCCTGAATAATTGATAACGAGTCACACTATAGAGCAATCATCCAGGATAGTCCATTGTATATTGATATAGAGACTGACGCTCAAAATAAGTGTTTAGACTCACAGAAGTACTATAGACATAAAATTAGACAGGAACTTTCATGAATCCATATCCTCATGTATGTAATGACAATTTAAGGGGGGGGGTAAAAAATAAGGGACCAAGCGGTCAGTCAGCCAGACGGCCGCAGATATGATCCAATCGCACACACCCCTTAATAAACATACCTCCCCATATAGGCTCCAAGGTAAAAATATAAGGGCTACTGCCCATTACCTGACCACGGGGGTACTTTGAAGTCCAAAGATCATCTGTAGGTAAGTTCCACTTGCATGCAATCCTGGTAGGGTATTTAGCAAAATCGATGAGAGCAAAGGAGCAGGGATTTATGTTTGATTCCCCGCGTTATGCCCATTACAAGGATAATCTAAAAAGGGCTGAAATTATTGCACTTAATCAGTTAAAAAGAAATAAAAATTTAATTATCAAGAATGCTGATAAAGGGGGAGCGGTCGTAGTGCAGCATGGGGATGATTATCACAGGGAGGCCCTCCGGCAGCTCTGTGACACTAGTTCCTATGCTGTTCTGCCTACCGACCCCACGAATAGATTTCAGGGTGAATTAAAGCTACTTCTCGAGGAGGGAACTATGTTATGTGTTCTTAATGAAAACGATAGAGAATTCTTGTTTAATGCAACACCGACCACGGCAGTGTTTCACCATCTCCCAAAGATCCACAAAGCGCTGGTCTCCCCTCCTGGGAGACCCATTATATCTAGCATTGGGTCTTTGGGGAATGGTGTTTCAAGCTACGTTGATCGGTTTTTACAGCCCCTTGTGAGATCTTTGCCATCCTTCATTTTTGATAGTGGAGACCTCTTGAAATATATTGATCAAATTGTATGGAAACCTAATATGATTTGGGTCACATTAGATGTGACATCCCTGTACACTATGATTACACACCAGCATGGTCTGGCAGCTGTTGGCCACTTTCTTTCTCGCACAGATATTTCACCTGCACAAACCACATTTTTATTAGATTCTATTCACTTTCTGTTAACTCACAATTATTTTCTTTTTGATGGGTTCACTATCTCCAGATAATAGAGAGGAATGCTGCACACCTCAAAAATGATACAATTACCGGTGCTCCAATGTTAGAACGAAAGCCTGCAGTCAGTCCTGGGTACATTGAAGAAGGAACAGAGGGCACAACGGATTTTGCAAATTCAAACTCATTTATTGAGCCAACACAACGTTTCGACCGTGAAGGTTTTTCTCAAGTGACAATGGCATAAACAAAATCTATTCTAACATCATATAAATAGTGCCCCAAATCCTCACAATGCAACCTGTTCAATCAGTGTAGATGAAGACCATGTGCTTAATCAGCCCCTTGAATCAATGTCCAGTGTGTAAACTTGAATAGGTGATCCCCTGCAGCTGTAAGTCCTCCTGTGGATATCGTGATGTTCATGTCCTCCCACTTCCTGGTTATTTGGTATCCATCTTTGTGACGTCATCATTCCGGATCCTCAATGGCTGGAACGCAACGTCCTCATGCGTTTCAAGCGCGCACATGCGCAGTAGATATCCGCTCGATCTCCTTCAAATTGAGATGGCTAAAATGCAGACTGTATATCAGTCATTGCACTAACGTTAATCCGTCAAACTGTAGTCCTGCAAGTGTAGGATGGATTGGCTGATCAGCGTTTTTCTTCTATAGAGGTCCTTTCAGGCGTCTTCTTCTGTTGTTAATCATTGGGGGGAGTTATCTTCAATTTTAGAAATCCACGATATTATAAAAAAGAGGAAAAAATGGGGTGATAAATTAGCACAACACTATATGAACAAGCTGCTAATACATCATTATACTATGAAAAGTGATTAATAATAAAAGTTAAAAAAGGTTGGTTTTGTCAATTCTTTAAACTACATAGCCCCAGTGGCATACTGACCTGTAGCCCCTTTCTATGCTAATTTGTACATGACAGACTTTGAGGAGAAATACATTTATCCCAATGAGCATTATAATAAGATATTATTCTATTGTAGATATATCGACGATTTGCTATTCCTTGGGGAAGGTACAGAGGAAGAACTTATCAATTTCTTTGATTATCTGGATGGGCTGAATACTACAGTAAGATTCACAAAAAACTGGAGCACTAAACAGATTTCATATCTGGATGTGTTTCTAACATATGAGAATGGCAAACTACATAGCGACCTTTATAGGAAGCCTACAGATAAAAACAGCACTTTACATGCTTCCAGTTTCCATCCAGAACGGCTGAAACAAATGTTACCATTCTCTCAAAAGATTAGAGCCACACGCATAATAGACAGGCCCACTAATTTGGAGGATACTCTAAAGGAGATTGAGGAGAGATTTGTTGAGAGGGGACAAAAAAGGTCAGAAGTTGTTACAGCTTTTAATAAAATCCCACAAATAAATCCTAAACGTGATCGTCTTACATTTGTAAGTAAATTTACAACAGCCAGTGGTTTTATTAAACAAACACTTAAAAGGCACTGGAAAGTACTACAGACTGACGATACACTGAAAGATGTCTGTAGGGATTTCTCACGTTTTACTTATAAACGTGGAGAAAATCTGTTAAAAAACGTTGGTTTTGTCAATTCTTTAAACTACATAGCCCCAGTGGCATACTGACCTGACAGTTCTAATATTTATACAATACAGCAGGCAGTGGCAGCAGCCTATGGAAAAAATGACGTTACCTTTCCTCAATGAAACATCCTAATGACAAAAAGTCATTTAGTCCATTAGGGAATACCGTATCTAATGTGTGGATCCAGAATGATTCACGCTGTAATAATAAAACATCCTTTTCCAATCCTGCCCTAGCTTTTTTTATACTGTATGTTCAATACCCATTAGTTTTAGTGATGAAATGGGACGACAGAATTCAGAGCAATGTCTAATAAGGGCGGTGTCTTCCGCACGATTATTTATTTTACTCTTATGCTCAATAAATCTAGTTTTGAGCATCCGATTGCTCTTACCAATATAACATAGTCTACAAGGACATTTGATCATGTAGACTATGTTCGTGGTGGTACAGGTAATACGTTCCTTGATAGTGAACAACTTGCCACTTCTAGGATGGTAAAACTTATCTCCAGTATTTAAACTGTTACAAATGCTACATCCATAACATTTATAACAGCCCGCCTTGGGTGAACTCAGGAAATGTGGAGTAATATAATGTTTCTCATTGTCAGCCTTAATAAGAATGTCCTTCAGATTTTCTCCACGTTTATAAGCAAAACGTGGGAAATCCCTACAGACATCTTTCAGTGTATCGTCAGTCTGTAGTACTTTCCAGTGCCTTTTAAGTGTTTGTTTAATAAAACCACTGGCTGTTGTAAATTTACTTACAAATGTAAGACGATCACTTTTAGAATTTATTTGTGGCATTTTAATAAAAGCTGTAACAACTTCTGACCTGTTGTGTCCCCTCTCAACAAATCTCTCCTCAATCTCCTTTAGAGTATCCTCCAAATTAGTGGGCCTGTCTATTATGCTTGTAGCTCTAATCTTTTGAGAGAATGGTAACATTTGTTTCAGCCGTTCTGGATGGAAACTGGAAGCATGTAAAGTGCTGTTTTTATCTGTAGGCTTCCTATAAAGGTCGCTATGTAGTATGCCATTCTCATATGTTAGAAGCACATCCAGATATGAAATCTGTTTAGTGCTCCAGTTTTTTGTGAATCTTACTGTAGTATTCAGCCCAACTAGATAATTAAAGAAATTGATAAGTTCTTCCTCTGTACCTTCCCAAAGGAATAGCAAATCGTCGATATATCTACAATAGAATAACATCTTATTATAATGCTCAGTGGGATAAATGTATTTCTCCTCAAAGTCTGTCATGTACAAATTAGCATAGGAAGGGGCTACATTGCTGCCCATGGCGGTCCCTGCTGTTTGTAAATAAAAGGTTGGCTCGAACTTAAAATAATTTTTGTATAGAACGAAATGCAGGAGGAGCATAATATAATCCACAGGTGGATTTGTTTTGTGGGAATTCGTAAGGTTTTGTCTAATGACATCTAAACCATTGTCATGTGGGATTATGGTGTATAGGTTGGTTACATCCATAGTTACCATGGTGATGGTTTTACCATTCAGGGGCACTGAACGTATTTTTTTAAGAAAATCAAAAGTGTTCTTTATGTATGACTTGCTTTTAATGACCAAAGGTTGGAGAAAAGTATCAATAAAAACTGCTAAAGGTTGATGTATTGGACATGTTGCCGATATTATGGGCCTGCCTGGGAGATTTTGCAAACTTTTATGGATCTTAGGCAATACAGTACCGACACACTTTATTCGAGTGTGGTCGGTACCGCAAGCCGGGAAATCTCCCGGCTTGCTAGTGGCCGCCCCTCGGCGTGCCGCGAGTCATAGACGCGCGGTCACGCGTCTTCGGGAGCGTGCGCCCCCTGCACGCGCGTCCAGGGGCTCCCCGAGGGAGCCCTGGTGTCCCGCGATCGCGGGACAGCGGCAGGGGGTTCCGGGGGACCCGGCGGACCCGGCAGCGGTAGGGAGAGCGCCCCGATCAGAGGGCGCTCTTCCGCTGCTTCGGCGCGCGCCCGTCACTCTCGGGCGCGCGCCAGGCTACTGCTGCGGCAGAGAACGGGCAAATGCTCGAATAAACTCTGCCGCAGCAGTAAATAAAGGACTGGACGCCTTGGATTTTTCATAGTTAAAAAATTAACTATCTCCTCATTGATCCATAAATTGTTAAGTCCCAATTGCAATATGCCCTTAATTTCAGTTTGATATCTTAAAGTCGGATCCATGTCCAATTTGATATAACATTCTTGATTCTTCAGCTGCCTCATGACTTCTACTCTGTACACATCATAATCCTGCACTACAAGCGCTCCTCCCTTATCCGCTCTTTTAAAAATAATGTCATTATTCTCTCTGAGTTTTTTAAGAGCCTCCTTTTGTGCAATTGTTAGATTGTAGTTTGTGTAGTGATGCCTTTTAAAATATTGTTGAACATCATGTTTTATAAGGCGCATAAACACGTTCACACCTGTGTTTTTGAAGGGTGCAATAAACCTTGATTTCAGTTTACATTTTGGGTTTACCTGCTCTTGCTGCTGCCACTGCTGATCCTGCTGATCTGTGGGTCTAGAAAAGAAAGATTTTAAATTTAAATTCCTTTCAAATTTGAATAGTTTAACCTCTAATTCAAAGGGATCTGGTCTTGTAGTAGGGACGAATGAGGGACCTTTGGATAAAACACAGATATCCATTTCTGTTAGTTCATGTGATGACAAATTGATAATTAGATTATGCTTACTCATATTGGACGTGGGCGAAGGACTGGAGGTGTTCTTTGTACTTCTGTTGCCCCTCCTTGTCTTACGTCTTTGGCCCTTGATGTCTGTCCTCTTCCCTTGTCTAAAAAAGACCTCCCTGGGGTTTGGGTTGCTGCACCTTCCGCTGATGAAGTGGTTTCAGAGTCACTTTTAAAGCCAGTTGTTTTTTTAGCCGTTTTTTTTATTTAGTTTAGTTTTTTGAACGCCTATCAGCCTTTCGCCAAAAATAGACATTATTGTCCTTGTAATCTGTCACTACTTTCTTAAACTTTTGTTTTTTTTAAATGAATTAAATCATCTTTAAATTTTTGCAGCTTGGTTTTAATCATCCAATGATTGGACAGTAGTATCGTGTGTCTGTTCAATAACAGTTTCTATTTTTAGAATCTCATGCCTCACGGTCGTGAGTTGCTGACCCACCTCTTCTATCACCAGTAATTTTAAGTCTAGTGACGCTTTGTTCAAAATTTTGCACCAATTGTCACAAAAAACATTACTATCAATACCAATTGTGGGGCGATTTTTTATCCGAAACCCCCTAGGGATGAGTTTCTGTTTATAGTACTCTGTTAGTGTATTACCATGAGAGTAACATTCGATTTCTTTTTTCTTAAGCCTTTCCAGATCTTTAATATGGTCTGTGGGTCTGTCAGGCCCAAATGCCTCCTGTGGGGTTGATTTAAACAAAATTTTATTGATTTCTTCGTCATTAAATGTCTTTATTTTAGCTCTATTAGACCAGGGGTGAGCAAACTTTTTATGCCAAGCCCCCCTTTTCATCTATGAAATTTCTCGGGCCCCCCCTGCCTAATGTAATCAAAATCACATGACGTCAGTGCACGTGAGCTGGTTCAGCCAATGAGGGTGCACCAGCTTTGTGACGCGTCCGCCACGCGTCTACAATCTCCTGCAGCCAAGTTCACAAATCGCTTGGGCTGCAGGCGTGCGCGCAGGCAGTATACTGGTATTGGATCACTGTTTATTTTATTGTTTGCTGGCATCTGGTAATATGTTTTTTTTCTGGTGCACAAAGGCATTTGAGGGGGCATTCATCCACCTCTTTGCTACATCCCTTCCCTCTCCCGCACCCCTTTTTTTCCTTCTCCCATTTGCTTTCCCCAGTGTCATGCACTCCTACCTACCAGTTTTATTTATTATTTATTTATTCCCGTTTTAAATGTTGCCCAGGGATCAGGGAACCCCATAACCAAACTCAAGGGGGGTACTGATGAATCTCGCCTGCTGATCAATACTCCGAAGTGACCCCCCTGACCCAAAGAAGAACCCTCAGCCCCCCAAAACTCATCATCCCAAGACCCTCAATTCTGCCATCTCTGCTTGACCTTCATCCCTCTGTTTAGCCATTGTGTCACTCCTCCCCCCAGTGTCTCTCTCTCTCACCTTCCCCCCAGTCTCTCTCACCTTCCCCCCAGTGTCTCTCTCCCCCTCCCCCAATATGTCTCCCACCTCTATGTCTCTCCCTCCCCTCAATATGTCTCCCACCTCTCCATATCTCTCCCCCCAATATTTCTCGAACCTCTCCATGTCTCTCTCCCCCTCCCCCCAATATGTCTCCCACCTCTCCATGTCTCCCTCCCCCTCCCCCCAATGTCTTCCACCTCTCCATGTCTTTCTCCCCTCCCCCCAATGTTTCCCACCTCTCCATGTCTCTCTCCCCTCCCCCCAATATGTCTCCCATCTCTCCATGACTCTCTCTCCCCCTCCCCCCAATATGTCTCCCACCTCTCCATGTCTCTCTCTCCCCCTCCCCCCAATGTTTCCCACCTCTCCATGTCTCTCTCCCCTCCCCCCAATATGTCTCCCATCTCTCCATGACTCTCTCTCCCCCTCCCCCCAATATGTCTCCAATCCTCTCCATGTCTTTCTCCCCTCCCCCCAATGTTTCCCACCTCTCCATGTCTCTCTCCCCTCCCCCCAATGTCTCCCATCTCTCCATGACTCTCTCTCCCCCTCCCCCCAATATGTCTCCCACCTCTCCATGTCTCTCTCTCCCCCTCCCCCCAATATATCTCCCACCTCTCCATGGCTCTCTCCCCCTCCCCCCAATCTGTCTCCTACCTCTCCATGGCTTTCTTTATCTCCCCCCAATATGTCTCCCACCTCTCCATTGCTCTTTCTGTCTCCCACCTCTCCATGGCTCTCTGTATCTCCCCCCAATATGTCTCCCACCTCTCCATGGCTCTTTCTGTCTCCCACCTCTCTATGGCTCTTTATCTCCCCCCAATATGTCTCCCACCTCTCCATGGCTCTCTTTCTCTCCCACCAATATGTCTCCCACCTCTCCATGGCTCTCTTTCTCTCCCCCCCCCATATGTCTCCCACCTCTGCATGGCTCTCTTTCTCTCTCCCTCCCCCCAATATGTCTCCCACCTCTCCATGGCTCTCTTTCTCTCCCCCCCCATATGTCTCCCACCTCTCCATGGCTCTCTTTCTCTCCCACCTCTCCATGGCTCTCTTTCTCTCCCACCAATATGTCTCCCACCTCTCCATGGCTCTCTTTCTCTCCCACCAATATGTCTCCCACCTGTCCATGGCTCTCTTTCTCTCCCCCTCCATATGTCTCCCACCTCTCCATGGCTCTCTTTCTCTCTCCCTCCCCCCAATATGTCTCCCACCTCTCCATAGCTCTCTTTCTCTCCCACCAATATGTCTCCCACCTCTCCATGGCTCTCTTTCTCTCCCACCAATATGTCTCCCACCCCTCCATGGCTCTCTTTCTCTCCCACCAATATGTCTCCCACCTCTCCATGGCTCACTTTCTCTCCCACCAATATTTCTCCCACTTCTCCATGGCTCTCTTTCTCTCCCACCAATATGTCTCCCACCTCTCCATGGCTCTCTTTCTCCCCCCCCCCCCCATATGTCTCCCACCTCTCCATGGCTCTCTTTCTCTCTCCCTCCCCCCAATATGTCTCCCACCTCTCCATGGCTCTCTTTCTCTCCCACCAATATGTCTCCCACCTCTCCATGGCTCTCTTTCTCTCCCACCAATATTTCTCCCACCTCTCCATGGCTCTCTTTCTCTCCCACCAATATGTCTCCCACCTCTCCATGGCTCTCTTTCTCTCTCCCTCCCCCCAATATGTCTCCCACCTCTACAAACACAACACACAAATACTTACTTTCACTTTTAAGCCTGCTTCAGTCCCCCATGTATGCTGAAAACTGGGACAGGAGGAGGAGGGGCTGTCTGTGTGCAGAGAGAAGCCCCGCCCCCACAGCAAGGCAGACATCACACAGAAGCAGCCTCAGCACGGAGCTTCTGCCCGCCCCCAGGTTTCCCCGCACGCAGCCTGCGCCCCCCCTACATAATCTTGCGCCCCCCCAAGGGGGCGCGCCCCCCAGTTTGCGCACCGCTGTATTAGACAATCCACTTGACAAAATATCAAAGCCTTCTATATATTAAAATCGTTCGCCACTCGTCACTAGCAAAAAATATATCCAAATGTGGATCAAGGCCCCTGTATAGCAACAGGTATAAGCAATAGTGATAATTACAACAGTAGAAACTGACCTAAAGCTTAAAAGCTAATCAGTAACATACACAAGTATGCTAATAAAAGCATTAAGGTGGGTGCAAGCATCACCTATTCAAGTTTACACACTGGACATTGATTCAAGGGGCTGATTAAGCACATGGTCTTCATTTACACTGATTGAACAGGTTGCATTGTGGGGATTTGGGGCACTATTTATATGATGTTAGAATAGATTTTGTTTATGCCATTGTCACTTGAGAAAGACCTTCACGGTCGAAACGTTGTGTTGGCTCAATAAATGAGTTTGAATTTGCAAAATCCGTTGTGCCCTCTGTTCCTTCTTCTATGTTCACTATCTCCAAACACGTGGTACAGCCATGGGAACGAGCTTTGCTCCTTCCTACGCCAACCTCTTTATGGGGTGGTGGGAGTCTGTCCACGTGTTTGGAGATGGGAACATGTTTAGGGAGCACATTTTCTTTTACAAACGTTTTATAGACGACCTGATTTTTATCTGGGAGGGTGATGTCACTTCACTTATATCTTTTATCAACACTTTGAATAATAATATTTATAATTTAAATTTCACGTATACGTATAATCACCATCACATTCACTATTTAGATTTATATCTTTATATTGATATTCATTCATCTATTCAATCTGATATTTATCGTAAACCCAATTCTCGGAACACTTTTTTACGTGCCAACAGCTGTCACCCAAGGGCCCTTATTAAAGGAATCCCTAAAGGTCAACTTATTCGTCTCTGATGAAACTGCTCAAATGATGAAAATTATGATGTACGGGTTAAAGATCTGTTTAATCGTTTTGTGCAACGTGGTTATGATCCAGATGATTTATGTAAAAGCATTTGAGAGGTCTCCAATATCAAGAGATCGGATTTGTTTCATCGCTCAAAGAAGGGTTTAAGATTAAATGAAACACCACTGTTTATTACCTCGTTTAGTGCTCAGGCTTTTCTCATCACAAAGCAAACAGATTAATGTATTTCCTAATGGTTCTTTACCTTGCAGCAATTGCAAGATTTGTGGTTATATGAAAAAATCCAATAGTTTTGTATCCAGTCAAACTGGAAGATCTCATACTATCAGATCCTTTATTAATTGCAAATCGATATATATTGTCTACCTCATCACTTGTGGATGTGGAAGCCAATATGTTGAAGAACCATTAGGAATTTGAAAGTGCGCATTATGGAACATGTGCGATTGATTTCCAAAGGGAACTTGGATCATCCAGTCCCCAAACATTTCACCAACTGTCCCCAAGGGGGATTAAAAAACTTCAGTTTTCAAGGTATTGAGTCTATTTTACCATTGCCCAGAGGTAGTGATAGGATCAAAAAATTGGACCAACGTGAGGCATTCTGGATCTTTACTTTAAGGACCAGAGTGCCTCACGGTATGAATAGTGATTGGGACCTTTCCCACTTTTATAGTGGGTAAGGGTTCTTTATTACAGTTATGTTCCATGCTTTTGGGAATTTAAATAAATTGTTTAGGATATTGATTATTGATATATTTCATTAAATGGTGCTCATCTGTTTCATACATATATGGAGTTTAATATTGGTGTAATAATATTATATTAAATTAAATATTATATTTGATAGTGTATGCGCTCATATTTTCTCCATATGTTGTACTTTGTCCATGACAATCACTTATACCTAGTCTGTGTTATCCATTATGGGGTTTGAGCTCAATTATTACTTAATTAATGTGTATTTAATATGTGTATATTGATATTTCATATAGTGAACATTATGTTATTTAAGTATGTGATTACTACAGTTAATTTTGGGTTTTGTGATTTTTTAATATTTTTTAACATTTTCTTGCATTATGATATATTTTTGATTTATCAAGTAAGGTTTTTTCAATTTTCTGTGCTTTAATTTCGTCGTCTGTTTAGCTTAAGTTCTTTTTCGTGTATTATATTCATTTTTGGATAGTTATGTTGGTTTGTCCGTTTTTATGAGTATTAATAAAGTTGTTGTAGAAAAAATACTTTTAACTTCCCTTCGCCCTCAGCCCGATGGGAGTAGCAATGCCATGCGTTCCAGGCTGGAAGTGGGCGCACACGAGTGACATCACCTCAGGGATTCAGGTGATTGGTGGTTTATGAGCCGGCGTCACAGTGTTTCGACGCGTCACTGGCGCGCATGCGCAGTGTCTTCACGGACTTTTTGGCGCGAAACGGGGCTTATAAATGTTAGAAGGTTAGTATACATGTTACACCTTGATAAAGTCCCACGGGACGAAACGCGTTGGTGCGTGGGCTGTGGCTCTGTTCATGGAATAAACTACCCTCAGTTTTTGTCACGGAGTTGTGCCTTTTATTTTTTCTATAAGAATTTTTCTTGTGGATTCTCTTATCAGCAGTGCTCCTTTGCTCTCATCGATTTTGCTTCATACACTATGGCCTTCCCAACAGACTACATTCTGATCAAGGCAGAGATTTTGAGAGCAACTTGATTAGAGAGTTGTTAAAGATTTTGAATATCACCAAATCACGAACCACTCTGTACCACCCTGAAGGAGATGGCTTGCCTGAACGGTACAATCGTACCTTGCTAGACATGTTGGGGACCCTAACTGGTGTACAAAACAGAGTGGAGCCGACACGTACAAATGTTAGTGCACACTTACAATTGTACTCGGCATAAATCTACCGGATTCTCCCCCTACTTTCTGATGTTCGGGAGAGAAGCCTGACTGCCGGTGGATATATGACTAAGGGTCTCCATGGATGGAGTTCACAACGCCAATCATTTTAAATATGTGAAGCGGCTACAGGAGAATTTACAACAGGCCTATCAGCAAGCCGAAAAGTCTACGGAAAAATTGAATGCTGGGAATAAAAAACGCTATGATCACAAGGTCAAACACCTTGTATAGTACAATTAACAGACAAGAAGGTAACACTTACTTAGCGTTGGGGGATGGAGAAGTATCAGCTAGCAATTCTCCAGCAATCCGGTGACATTCCAGGTGGAATCAGAAGAACAACTAAAATCTGTAGGGTTGACACAGTTTATATACCTGTGTAACCCTATTCTTAACATTGAATACAGACTATTGGTGAACAATTATCTGTATCCAATCCCTAACGTGGAGACACAGATTAAACCATGTCCCCCAGCTAGTTAGCCCATGTGTACTGGGACTCTGAGGATCTTATTTCTGTAGCCCCATAATTAAATCAGGGGCGACAACCAGTCTACCAAATTAAGTATCTGGTAGAATCTGCATTGTTTGTAGATGTAGACATAACACTTACAAACCACTCCAGTTTGATGATTCTCCGCCCTCAGGTAACAATTAGTGTGGCAGAGTCTGTTGATTAGTACTTGGTCTGTTGATTAGTACTTAGTGTAAACAATCAGGGCAGTTAACTTTTGATCACAGTGCTTATGCTCAATCTTCCAGCTGCCCTTCATGACCTATTAGCATAGCAGACGGCGTCTGCATTTTCAGAGCAGATCCAAAATACCATACATATACTCTTTAATATCTACACATATTAATAAGTTCCATCCTGACATGATAAGGTGTAAGCCACATTCCTTGACCACAGTCCAGTTAACCCCTTACCTCCCTGGTGAGGTCAGGGGGTGGCCATATGGGGTGCAACCCCTTTAATACCGGGCCAACCCCCCTCTCCCTCTACAGGGAGTACCGGGAAAACATAAGCTAGCCAACCGGTGGCGAGTAGGTGTCTATGAAGTGGAGTCTCAGATGCCTGGCCTCCCGGTCTACCATATCAAGGACTCCGAGGGCCGGGTAAAAGTATGGCACAGAAATCATTTGCTTCCTATCCCGCAGGTGGGAGAGGATGAACCAGATATATCGGATATTACGTTGGATGGGGAACTGAACCCGCATGAGGTTGGTCTAGAGACTGATAATGATACCGCCTCTGAAGACCCCCAAGAGGGACCCTCTCAAAGGGGCCCTCGAACTCGACGAGCATCTCCGGAGGAGCTACGGTAAAGGGCTCGGTAACCAAACATCTAATACAGTGACTCCAGAGAACTCATCTTTGGATCCACAGAGTCCAAGTTTTGTGCCTTCCAATGACTGTGCAGACACTGCATTCCCCTCAAGGGAAGAGGCTGAGCCTCAGGACTATAGCAGTCATTCTCCCGAGGGAGTGACGGAAGAACAGCTCCGAAGGAGTCAGAGAGCCGGGCAGCCTCCAATGAGGATGACATATGATCAGTTCGGGCACCCCATTATGAGGCTCAGCAGTTGGATCGCAATAGAGTGAAATCTGTTATCGTTATGTTCAGTGAGATGTACAATTTCATATAGAGTATGATATGTATTGTTGTACGTGTTTCAAGCATTTTTCTTATATAACCTGTGTGCAAAGTTATGATCAGTTATTGTTATGCGTTCCAAGCGGGTACGTTGAATTCCACAGGGGGGAGGATGTAGCCAGATCCCCCAGGTTCAGCCTCATCTCCGCTGCCGAGAGAGAGTAAAGGGAAGGGTTGCAGTGAGTGCAGGGAGCGCTCCGGTGCACTGAAGGCTCCGCGGCGGCCCGAGTGTTCAGGGCGCCGCCATTTTGGTACTCGCGCCTGCGCAGTGAGCTCCGTAGCGACGGCCACAGAGGAGAGGTCACGCATGCGCAGCCAGGGGTTGCGGTAGCGTGCGAAACATGGACCTTTCAGGGAAGGTATAGAGCAAGGGACTACAAGTCCCAGAGGCCTCAGTCAGACCAGGTGACGCCAGGGAGCCAATAGGGCGGCAGGAGCGTGGTAGGAGGTTGCGCAGGGGAGCATGCTGGAGAGAGAAGACCGGGAAGGGGAAGAGGTAGGAGCTCTGTGTGTAGAGAGGCAAGTAGCCTCTACACTAGGCCCAATACCCCAGGCCCAGATACGCCAGAGTAACAGTCAGTTATAGTTAATGCAGGGAAAGGCCCTAGGATAGGAACCTGTCACATTAGTGAGAGAAGTGTCAAGACCAAGACTGTCACGGCACCATCCCAGAGGTTTGGGACCAGACCTCTTCAAGCACATCAACAGCCAACTGGGTGGGATCGCCCCAGGCAGTACCTCAGGCAGATCTGCGTCGTCGGATCCTTTACGAAGTCTATTGCAGGCCCGAGCGCAGGAGCGCTCGGCAGGTAACATCTTAAGTGCACCAACTATACCATCAGTACATAAGTGGCTGCGCAGTCACACACACATACCTTACTTTGGGGGTGGGGTTGTGGTGTGGGGGAATTGGACACGGTGTGGGCACACGGTGAAGTGTCGCGTCCTGTGAGACGCGTTAGCTATTGTGTCTCCTAGAAGAGAGACACCTAATGTATGACATGCAAGGTTATGGTTACCAGAAGTAAAGTCACTGTTTCTTTTATATGCTGTGTTCGTAGTATTATATTGTTGTCCTGTGAGGAACCGCTCCCGCTCTTCTGGGAGCCATCACAGGTGGAGGCGCTGCACTTGGTAAGAGATTATCTGTACCCATACTTATCGTTCCAGGCTCTCCGTGGCGGAGGCTTATGCCCTGGAGCCAACAGGTTAGACAGCAATGGTAGCGTACTGTATTCAGACGGAAACAGGGCTACATAAGTAAACCCAAACAGTGCCTCCAAACCCACAACATAGGCATATGTCCATAGAAAATGAAGCAATGACCAAATTACATAAGGCAGCAGTTGCTCTGTCCCAACTTTTGTAACAAGTATATACAGTGAGTGAGTATCACATAAGCTTGATTGAAGAACAGCAATCTTATTGAAAAAGTAGTAGTAGCCAATAGCATAGCTTATTTTCATGATGCATACACATTGTGGCAGTACTCACTGTCTTTCTTGTTTGTTGGCAGAGTAGCTTGAACTGCAAGGCGTGCTCCAATCCAAACAGCAGTGCAGGGAGAAAAGGAACTAAAACGGTGGTGCACAACTGAAGTAAACTCCACCAGGCAAGGTAACAGCAGATAAAACTTCTATTTATTGGCACAAAATTATTTAAAAAACACTCTAACGCATTTCATGCAGGAGGCGCTTTATCAAAGAGACCATATTTATTACACTCTTTGCCTGAGAAGGCTGTGCTTGCTTGCAAGAACAGACCACGAGTACACCAGCCTTTCGGCTAAGTGTGTAGCATCATGTCTGGGTGGTGACGTCACACCCGGAGTCCTTTGTCCTGTGTTATTGCCGGAAAATTAGGAGAAGTATCAGCCAACTGCAGCAGCCAAACAAGAAAGGGGATGTGCAAGTAAGCCGACTGAGTTTTCCACCCAGGAGACGACTTCACTATTCAGCCATTGGGCAGCGTAGTGTAAAATCGTCGAGAAAACTACTGACCAGGGAGGCGCGAGTATCCTCCCCTACTCCTTTCCCTACTTTTCCCGGTACTGACCGAAAGACGAGAAGGACAACGTTTTGGAGGTATAAAGGCCGCGGCTTTGTTTATTTACAACAACATGGAGATAGTTACTATCCCGGTCCGCACCGGAAATGCTCGGTGCTGGTAACGCAACGGAGGGGCACCCGGATGTATGACCCGGTGACCTGCCCCCTCGCTTCAACCCGCTTTACCAGCCCCGAGCCCCTTCCGGCAGGACGAGCACCTACCCCCTCCCCAACTGCCGCCGCGACAAAGCAAATTGGCCCCATTTTTTTTTTTTTTTCCCCTTCCATCTGGATCTTCCCGACGCTGTTTCCGTTCCGGACTATCTTGACTTCTGTGGAATGAAGAGAAGTTATACCGGCCCCCGTGATTGTGATGATCCTTGACTAAGAAAAGGGATGGGTGGGTGGGATTATGTTGCGAGCCAGGAGCAAGTGACCGAAGCTCGCTCCTGGCCGCAGGTACATCCTGGTCGCCCCTCCCCCTGGCCACTCCTGTGGCCCGCCTGGATCGGGGAGGCCGCGCCCCCCGGTCACTGGCTGTGCTGCCCAAATGGGCTGACCCGCTTATGACCAGGGAGGCGCGAGTATCCTCCCCTACTCCTTTCCCTACTTTTCCCGGTACTGACCGAAAGACGAGAAGGACAACGTTTTGGAGGTATAAAGGCCGCGGCTTTGTTTATTTACAACAACATGGAGATAGTTACTATCCCGGTCCGCACCGGAAATGCTCGGTGCTGGTAACGCAACGGAGGGGCACCCGGATGTATGACCCGGTGACCTGCCCCCTCGCTTCAACCCGCTTTACCAGCCCCGAGCCCCTTCCGGCAGGACGAGCACCTACCCCCTCCCCCAACTGCCGCCACCGACGGGCCTATTTAAACCCCTTAAATTAGGCCCGTGCCGCCATACCCCCGATAACCTCCTCCAAACCCTCCTGCAGGTTGTTGTTCATCATGTCTGCCCCTATGTCAGACAGATGTACCCCATCCTCCCTGAACCAGCCCTCTACTTTGAAGCTAAACTGTGGGTGATTTATTACCCACCCCCCGCATTGCTTCACGAATTTCCCCAACTTTTTGTTCAACCTTTTTCGTGTCTTGTTTACCCGCCCTGGGTTCCGCGCCCCTCTCCAAACACGCCTGCAAATTATGTCCGACCATACTAACTGAACCCCTGGCCAAAGAGCCATGATCCGTGCTATGTCCTGCTTTATCTGTTGGGCTAAGACCGTGGACCGCACTGCCGCCAAGTCATTGCCCCCTGCGTGGATGACGATGATGTCCGGTGCCCTCCTATCCCTGGCCCGTGAAATAAGCAGCGGGAACAGCTGACCCCATCGCATCCCTCTCACCCCCCACCATTTTACCTCCGCCTGCTCTGTGCCCAACCCCAGATTTCCCCCATATGGTCGTGAAAATGCCCTCTTTCCGGCCCAGTGCACCAGCGAGTCTCCCACCATCCAGATCTCCGCCGCACCTGGGGAAGCACAGAGAGGAGAGGGAAAACCCAGTTGGCAAAGTTCTATGCTACCGTGTCTTGGCACCCTGCCAGCTCCGGTCTAATGTACACCCGGTAGCTGTCGGATTTCCACCGCCCGATCTTCTGAATTCTGGGTATTGAGAGTCCCAGGCGCGCTGCCTCGGTTGCTGCCCCAATGCGGAACGAGTGTGTTCCGTATTGACCCTCCTCCATCCCCAGCTCCCTGAGGCACATGCGGAAGACGCGCAGAAACTGGAATCGCGATACTGCCCCTCCGTCCTCATGCACCAGCAGGGGCCCCCCTTTATTTGGCCTGCGGGTCAGATACTCCCCTACCGCTTTTACCGGGCAGGTCGAGTTCCCTGGTAAGCCCTTCAGCGTGATCCACGCCCCCTTCCTGCCTGGTCTGTCTTCGACTTGCGGATTAGCAGGCTCAGCGCCCCTCCTGCCAGCCTTACGTCTGCCAACTGCAAGCCACCCCCTCCTTGTTTGGACGCGCAAACCAGCTCTCCCACGCGCAACGCCGCGAAGAATGCCACCGTGAATGTAGCCCTGAAGAGCGTGGCTTCGAAGCTGGATGAACATACTACTTCCGTGACGTGCACCAAGCCCCCTAAGATCGCTGGGGTCACTGGTCTTCTGCTATCCCTGGGGGTTGCTCCCCTGACCATGCCCGCCATCGCCCGTGTCACTGTGAAATTCTTGGTCGCGTCGCCCCTGCCGTTCAGCTTAGAGAAGAAGGATATCCCTGCCAACCTTTTGCTGATGGTCCCGCCCGCCAGACCCTTGTCTTTTAACCCCATCATGTAGCTGAGCAGCGCGCCCACCTCTGAGAAATTTTCCCCCGCTGCCCCCACGTGTGCTGTGTAATCCCGCCATGCCGCTGTGTATGCCTTCCACGTACCCGGGGCGAGTGATGCCCTTACTAATTCCAACACGCCACTGTCCCCAGCTCCCACAAGGCCGCTGGGCACCTCTCGCCGTGCATCGCCGCCCCTGGTGCCAAGCTCCGAAAACGCCCCATCTGCAAACGTGATAAAGCGTCAGCTATGCTGTTCTCCACCCCTGGTACGTGCCTGGCCCTGAATGTGATGTTCAGCTGCAGACACCGCAGCACGAATTGGCGCAGTAGCACCAGCACTGGTGGGGACCGTGATCCGAAGTTGTTCACTGCCTCCACTACGCCCATATTGTCTGACCAGAACGTGACCACTCTGTTTGCGAACTGGGATCCCCATAAGTGCACGGCAACCAGTAGTGGGAACAGCTCAAGGAAAGTCAAGTTTTTGACCAGGTGGGTCCCCCCCCATTCTGCCGGCCATGCTTCAGCGCACCAAGCCCCCCTGAAATAAGCGCCAAACCCCACGGACCCGGAAGTGTCGGTGAAGAGCTGCAGCTCGGAGTTCCGAACCGACCGCCCCCTCCATAACGTTCTCCCGTTGTATTTACCCAAGAATTCGAGCCACACCGCTAAATCCCTCCGTATCTCCCCTGTGACTCGAATGAAGTGGGTGTGGTGTTTTACCCCTGCTGTGGCTGCCGACAACCGCCTGGAGAACACCCTCCCTACTGGCATGATCCGCGCTGCGAACACCAAGTGTCCCAACATGGAGTGGAAGTGCCGCAGCGAGGTCTTTTTCAGTTGGATGAACTCCCTAATCATCCTTTGTAGCGCTACTAGCTTCTCGGGAGGCAACCTGTATTCCCTTTTGATGGAGTCTATTTCTATGCCCAGGAAACTCAGGGTGGTGGTGGGCGCTACGGTCTTCTCTGCCACCAGCGGAACCCCGAATTCGCGGGCCATGGCAGAGAACTGCCCCAGCCATCTGGCGCACAAACCGGACCCTTTGGGCCCCACAAACAAAAAATCGTCAAGGTAATGTAAGACCCCTGCTGCCTGCACTCTTTCCCGGACCACCCATTCCAGAAATGTGCTGAACGTTTCGAAGTAGAAACAGGACAGCGCACATCCCATTGGTAGGCAGAGGTCGATGAAGTAGCTCCCTTCCAATCTGCATCCCAATAGATGGAAACAGTCTGGATGTACCGGCAAGAGCCTGAACGCCGACTTAATGTCTGCCTTCCCCATCAATGCTCCCTGTCCCATCTGCCCCACCAACGCCGCCGCCTGGTCGAAAGAGGCGTAGCTCACAGAGCATAATTCCCTATCTATCCCGTCGTTGACCGACGACCCTTTCGGGTAGGATAGATGTTGAATCAGCCTGAACTCCCCTTCCTCTTTCTTGGGAACTAACCCCAATGGTGACACCCTCAGGTTGCTAAGGGGAGGCGACCCGAAAGGGCCTGCCATCCTGCCCAACTCAATCTCCTTTCTGATTTTTTCCCCTGCTACCGCCCCATTCAGCCTGACTGATTTTAAGTTCTTCTCGCCGACACCTTTATCCCCTAAACCCGCCTGCTTATCGAAAGGGATCCGGAAACCTACTCTGAACCCCTCCCGCAATAACCCAGCTGCCTCCTTATTGGGATATCTTTCCAGCCACGGCGCCATTGCCTCGGCCGAAATTGGTGTACGCGCTATCCTGGCCACCCTGCTGTCCTGCTCCCCTAAACCCCTTATTGTCTCTTTTGAAGCATTTGACCTTGGGATGCTGGCCCCCACACCCAGCACAGATATGTTGGAATCGACAATTGTCGAATCTGCACTTTGCGTCGTTAAAGCCCCAACACACCTGCTTATTGGAAGCCCGACCACTCCCCGCTGCGCGAGCCTTAAAACCCCCGCGCCAGGAGCCCTTGGGGCTGTAAGTCCCGCAAAAGGACGACCCCTCTCCCCCTGCCATGTGCTCCAAATATAGATCGACGTCTTTGCAATTCCAGGTTACCACTCCCTTATTGGCCGCCATACTCCGTCTAAAATCCTCGTCGTAACCCCACCAGCGCATACCCCCATGCTTTTGAAACGCTCTCCTGATTGTGTCCTGGTACTTAAATAATGCGGAGCATAACTGCGGCTCCTTCTCGCCCGCTACGCCCGCCAATATCCCGAAAGCCTGTGACCAATTGGTGAACGTGCGCGGGAACAACCGTTTTTCGACGTCCTCTTTCTTCGCCTCCCCTTTCTTGTCTGATTTAGCTACTGCCTCGTTATACCCCGGAAGTAGCGACAATATATCCACGTAATCTCCTGCCCAAATAGCTGCTTTTACCTCTGATGATAAATGTGCCCCCAGTGATCGCGAAACTGCGGTGTACGAGTCTCCATACGCCGCGTCCGGCAACCGTTTAGCTGTTGCCCCGGTCCCAACCTGAGTGGTTTCGGCCCCACTCCCCCCATTGCCCGACAATATGTTTGTGGCGGAACCTGCTCCTACTACTCCAACCGCCGCCACCTGGCCCTTCCCTTGCTCTTGCGCGGGACCTGCTGTGGTTACCAACGCTTCCTGGCTGACTGGCGGTGCGGTGCTATCTACGCCACCCTTGGGGCCCTCGCTCCCTCCAGCCACCAGCCCCGGGCCCTGAGTTGCTGCTACTAACGCTGCCCCGGCCCCACTGATGTTCCCTTGCGCTTCACTTGCCTTGCCTAAGCCTGCTGCCAATAACGCCACCTGGACACCCTTTACTACTGCGTTTAACAATCTCGCCTCGGCATCGTTCGACCCCCCCGCGTCCGACAATAGCGGCGCTGGAGAACTGGCGATGCCTGGCGAGGTACCGACTTCCCTGTTTTCAACTGCCTCTTTGGGCTTACCCTGCGACGCCCTTGTCCCCGGCGGCGATGTGAACCGCCTGTCGGGACCCGCCCCCGGACACGCTCTCTTCTTCCCTTCCTTTGCCGATCTGACGGGACGGCTGGCACGCTTACGGGTCGAGGACAACGTACCAGCACCGTGAGGCGAGGTCGATCGTGTCCCAACAGCTCTTGCTTTTCCTGTAAAAGAAGAAGAGATTGCCCCCCCGAAGGTTTGTCAATTATTATTATTATTAGTAACCTCGCCTCCCTCCCAATTCCTTGAGACAACCCCAGCTCTGGCGGGTAACTAACTGGAGCCTGCACCCCGTTGGTTGGTGCCGCCCACCACCCCGGCTCGCCTGCTGGTCAGACTGCAGCCGGACCATTTTTTTTTTTTTTTTTTACGTGTGGCCGCCCACACCCAAGCAGTCCCTGGCTTCCGTTATGGACGCTGACGTACCCTTCTGTAACGTTGCTGCGTGTCGTGCTCCACTGGTAGCACCTCCTTCGTCACTGGAGGACGGCCATGCCTCGGTGCACGTGGCCTCGGGGCCACCTAGCGTGCTCTCACGCCTGCTAGCCCCTGCTTCCCGTACCAGTGCTTCCAGCTGCCATTGAAACCATCCCTTCTCGTGTTTATGTGCCTCCGCGAGAAGCTGCATGGTACTGGTCTCTAGTTCCATCCTTGCTACTTTCGTATGTGTGTTATTAGCGTAGTGTATCACCTGGCCCTAATGCACTACCTTGTTAAATGCTCTCTGTTTCTGGCCCTAATGCTACCTCTCGCCCCCAATCTGTCCGCTCCCCCGATATACCCGGAGGCCTCTGACTTGTTGCCCGACCGCTTCCACAACTGCAATAAGATAAAATGCAAGTTAATGAAATGTTTTTTTTTTTTTGCATGCCTTCCTTTGCATGCCCATCCGCACCAGTGACTGTTAGCGGTCACGCCCGACTGTGCCCTTCAACCCCCGGTATCCCACCATGTCTTAACATGTGCCGCGCCGCCTGCCACATCTGCCATGATGCGTCCTTGGTGTGCCTCGCCTACGCCCCCCCACCCCCTTCCATTACCGCACCCCAGCTTTGTTTTTTTTTGTTTTTTTGGAAGGGGGAATTGCGTGGTCTGTGGGCACCTCTTACCCATCCTTAACACATATCCAACTATGAACCCTTAACCGCGCATGACTGTTCGGGTGTGGCGAATAAGTAACCGCATCTACGCACCTTATCAGCGCCTGCCACGATACTATGCATCACCTGCCTCTGCAGTCCAAACCAGTTATAATGCTTATAAACACCTCGCACATGATTTGTAGCATTAATGGACCATGAAATACCGCATGGGGTACTGTTTAATATTGACCCCATGATGACTGTTTTACATTGCTTGTACCATACTGTATATAATAGTGTGTCTAATATCTCTCTGGCCATATAACCGTGACATACTATATATAACGCCTGGTGGCTTTTATAACCACTGAATTAGCACCTTCTGACTCCCCATGCTTGCCACCTTCTCTGGCCCGTGAATTTTGCTGACCCATATATGACATATTTACTCATAACACATGTTTAACTAACCACTTGCATACCATATACCTGAGGTAATAACTATGCTTAATGCCTCTGACCCCATCCACCAATAATTTTATTTGCAACCCCTCAAACCTCCCCACGCACAAGCGCTGAAAGGAGGCGGGAGGGGGCCTGTACGTGCCCCCCCCCCCACGACCAAAGGCATGCATACTTCTGTCCCCAAACACCAACAATCTTTATTGTCAACCCAACACTGCACCAATCATTGACCGAGGAGGGAGGAGGGGGGGAAGAAGGGAGGAGGGGGGGGAAGAAGGGGGGATGGAGGAGATTTGGAGAAGGAGGGAGGGGCCGAACCCGAAACAAAGCATCTAACCCCAGACAATCTTTATTGCTGGTCATTAAATGAGCGGAGCGGAGCGGGAGGGGGGGGGACGCTGCCACGTGCTTGCCCCTCCCCCCAAGGTATCAGCCTTTCCCCCAGCATCGCACTGCACATTTCTTGTGCCCCTCGTTGGGCCCATTGGATTACCATGTTTCCCCCCGCCCCCCCCCCCCCCTCGCCGCCATTTTATGCAGCGCGGCCCTCGTGGGGCCTACGTCTAGCTGTTGATTTCTGCCCATGGGGACGGCTGCCCAAGCTCTCGCGGGAGCACCGCGTGAGCCCCGAGGGAGAGGATGCCTCGCCCTCTCCCCCCTCGCCGCCATTTTACCCATAGCGGCCCTCGTGGAGCCATCGCATGCTACCGGGGGGGAGTCCCAGGGACCGAGGCAGCCCGTGGATACAAGGATACAAGAGCCCAATCACAGCTGCGGCGCTGCCACAGCACAAGCTCTCGCGGGAGCACCGCGTGAGCCCCAAGGGAGAGGATGCCTCGCCCCCTCCCCCCTCGCCGCCATTTTACCCATAGCGGCCCTCGTGGAGCCATCACATGCAACCGGGGGGGGAGTCCCAGGGACCGAGGCGGCCCGTGGTGTCGCCGAACGAAAACGGAGGGGGGGGGGCGTCTTCCGCCCCCCGCCGAGGCGCCGCAAGCACCCGCGAACCCCCCCCACCTGGAAGGACCGGCGGGCAGCCGCCCACCAGGCACGCGAGCCGCACCCTCCACAAACCAGGGCCCCACGCGCCGCTCGCCCCCCCGACACTGCGCCCGCTCGGAGATCCCTCCCTAGCCCCGTTGCGGCTACTACTTCCACCAAAGGTGGAGCCGCGCGGAAGCCGGGATCCCCCCTCGCCCTGCGCCACGGGCGCCATGCACCCGCATGGATCGCTCCGTGCGCTACGGAGTCCCTCTACTCCCTGCCTCCCCCCTCACCGCCGATTCTAATCGCGGCTATGCAGGAGGGGGGGGGAGTGGGAATTGACCCCGCTTTTGGGGCCTTGCCTTACCTTCCAAGCAGGAGAGGAGAGGGACGTCCGATTATGTTGCGAGCCAGGAGCAAGTGACCAAAGCTCGCTCCTGGCCGCAGGTACACCCCCCCCTCCTGGTCGCCCCTCCCCCTGGCCACTCCTGTGGCCCGCCTGGATCGGGGAGGCCGCGCCCCCCGGTCACTGGCTGTGCCGCCCAAATGGGCTGGCCCGCTTTATTCTACCATCCGTGACCATCTGACGGGCTAAGGCAGGATAAACTGTCGGAGGAGACCAGTATCGTGAATCATTGTCTGTGATACAACAGCAGCAGCATATACCATATCAGGCAAAGTTTCTTTTTATCACCATTTTTTATATCATAATATATTTTTTGAACTTTTTCACCAACTGTGTTTTGTGTCTATGAATTATCATTATTATTACATTATATATCTATAAAACTGCTATTATTCATTGCCCCTTTGTTTGCGCCTGTCTTTTTCTTTTTGAGATTCTGGCTACATTAAGGATTGTGTATCCTTACTTTGAGAGGCTGCATCTTTCCAGTAATTGAATAAGACATTGGATTGTAATAATTAAGACACTTACATCATCTTTAAATATACAATTTTTTTTGTTAAGTATTTTTTTTATTGTTTCCACCCCTTATGTGTAGCTCATAATTTGGTTCATGTCACTTTATATACCACAATTAGTGGTTTAATCATTTATTTGTATTGCCATTTTCCCTATATTTATCATTGTGGTTACATTGCTCCACATTCAGCCAATAACCATTGCATGAGTTTGCTATATGGTTACTGGCTTCATCCTCATTCCAGGTTTATACCCATCCCCTTTTTCAACATCACAACACTACGAACATTATACACATGTGTGTTGGAATTATTTTTTTCTAAAGTGCACCACCTTTTTTTTCTTTTTTGTTTCTAAGGCTATACTGTATCTGTACCATATAGCAGTGGTTCCCAAACTTTTTCGGTTCAAGGCTCCCCAAAGCAATCAGAATTTTTTCCAGGCTCCCCAAGGCACCCAAAGTAAAAACAAAGCTGTATATACATACCTAACAGTTGCAGTGCGCAGTTGGTGTCTCTCTCAGACACTCACACACTCTCACTCTCTCTCTGACCTCACTCTCTCTCTCTCTCAGACCTCACTCTCTCTCTCAGACCTCACTCTCTCTCTCAGACCTCACTCTCTCTCTCTCTCTCTCTCTCTCTCTCAGACCTCTCTCTCTCTCTCTCTCTCTCTCTCTCTCTCAGACCTCTCTCTCTCTCTCTCAGACCCCTCTCTTTCTCTCTCTCTCTCTCTCTCAGACCTCACTCTCTCTCTCTCTGACCTCCCTCTCTCTCTCTCTCTCTCTCTCTCAGACCTCACTCTCTCTCTGACCTCACTCTCTCTCTCTGACCTCACTCTCTCTCAGACCTCACTCTCTCAGACCTCACTCTCTCTCAGACCTCACTCTCTCTCAGACCTCACTCTCTCTGACCTCACTCTCTCTCTCTCAGACCTCACTCTCTC
>NC_134485.1:280607911-280662911 GCF_040206685.1 Ascaphus truei
CGCAGTCACTAATTACGCTAAGGGCCCGGTGGTGCACTTATGTATTAGATACCTGCCGAGCACTCCGGTGCTCGGGTCAGCAATCTTCACAAAGGGTCAGACGTGTGATGAATCCGTCTGATCCTCCAAACGAACTCCAGCACGTGCGGACCGCCAGGGTGGTCCCACTCTGGAATCGTCTCTGTGGACCCCAACGTGGGTCCAACCGCTTCCACAGGAACAGCAGCAGCCGCTGTGTCCCTATCTATCTAAGTGGTACTAACGTGACAGGAACCCTAACCTAGGGCCTGTCCCTGTAGTACAGCAACCTGTAGTGGCTTGGGGAACTCCTATGGGTCTGCAGGGGTTATGGCCTGTCCCACTCCCCTAACTACCCAAGTCCCTTCAGCCTCACTACTTTCTAACTAGTCCCAGCGCCTACAGCAGCAAGCTGTAGCTCACTGGAGGCTGCAGCCAACGTGCTGCGCAACAAGGTGCCTGCCTGTCAGACCTCACAGCACTAACAGCCGTGACTCTGACAAGGCAGCACTCTATGCTAAGGGCAGCGTCCCTATCTCAGGCCTCCCTAAGCACTTACCCACTAAACTAGTGGGGAGTTGGGGCCTACCTGGGGTGTAGGTACCTATATGGGGCAGGAGCTGCACTCGCTCCCCGCACCCTTCCTTCCCTCACAGCTCCCTGACTCCAACTCTCTGTAACCTTCCTTTCCCAGCTCCCACTAATGTAAGTGGCAGGGTCCCTAACCTGAGGGCTGTCCCTGGCAACACTCACCTTACTGGGGAGCTGAGCTATCTCGGGCCCTGGGGGTGCTGGCCTAGTACAGGGAGTCCCTGACTCCTGTACCCTACCTCCTTCCCTGGGCTGCTCCGGTCTCTGACTGCTCCCTAACGTGCTGCAACTGACAAAAACCCTGTCTGCACACAACATTGTTGCAACTCTGCAGCATGAGAATCTGCCAGCTCTATTTGCTTCATTGCTGCCTGTGACAAGGGTGAAAGTGCATTCCCCAGAGACTGCTGGGAATTGTAGTCCTTGGCAAAGCTCTTTTCTATGGGGACCGCGTGCGCGATCTTTCTTGCGCATGGGCGAAGCTCGCGCCATAACCAAGAGGGCGGGGCCCGCCGGGAGAAGTTGCCGTCCCCTTCCTCCACTGCCACACCAGTAAGGCAGGGGGCAAAGGAAGATCAGGGGAACCGGGGGTGACCCCCTTACATATGTAAATATTCAAAGTTCTGTTTGTATGGCATACTGGCACAATTGTAATAAACCTTTTTTTAAAGATACATTAGTAAATTATATACTATTATTTCTGAGACATTCAGTCAAAAATGTCTTATAGAATTAAAAGAAGGATAACAAAATCCTTAGAAACATTTAAATGAAATTACATTAGGCATAGTGAAATGAATTTAAATAATTGTGTTTTCATGCTTCTGAACAGCACATTGTTTGCAATGTCAAGAATACAAATTTTTAGCTTGCTGAAATTTTATATTACCGATAATGACTAATTGCAACTTATAAAGAGTCATTAAAAATGCTCTTACCTTGGACACAAATGCAATGAGTGAAATACATTTGGGACAACTCTGAATAGATGTTGTCTCAGCATGCAAAACCCAAGAAAAATGTTCAATTATAATGGACATTAGGGAATTTAGAAACTATATCTAGATGGTACAAATGTACTTTCCTGGATTTATAATGTACAGAAAGCTTAACTCTGCATGTGGTATGTTTGACTCATGTTCAGAAATTTGCATATGGTGAATAAAACAGTGGAGAACATCCTTCTTATCTTCACATCATGGTAATGCCTCAAAATGATCAGTTGTCAACGAACAATCTGAATATGTATTTTCAGAGAGCTTTTCATGAAACCCTATAATCCAACTTCCATTTGAAATGTACAGCTTAAATTGTTAACTGTCAATGTTCATTCTCTCTTCATTTCTACATATAAACTGCATCTAAGGGCAAAATATCTTAATATAATAGTACTAAAATTGGAATGGATTTCGAATAAAAAAAATACATTCAAATTACGTAAAGTATTGTTAAAGGTATATTTAGATGTGTTTTGTAGTTGAACTACAAAAAGGGAAAAGCCTCCATCAATGGCTTGCCATTATTAAGCATATAGCAACCTGTCAGGAAACATATAAACAAAACATAGGTAGGTAAAATATGAAACTGTGTAAAAATTTATAACGTCTGAATTTATAGTTATCTTACTGTATATTCATGCAAGCCTGCAAAATCATAAGGGTATGACTTTGGAACAGGTTTATGGGTAACAGACTAATAAGCTTGTTTTTCTAACTATTGCTTGAAATTGAAACAAAATATAGTACATTATTGAAAGCAAACAGTGAATGTTGGTAAGTTAAAATTACACAATAATTCAAAGCAATTGTACATAATTAAGACCATTTTAAGAAGAAGCTTCAAATATATATATACAAAAATATATATTAAAAGGTGCAGAAAAATAAATAATACATCTAAAAAGTCAGTTCATTCTGGCCAAGCAAAATTATTACACAGAATAATGACTAGGGAAAATCATTTTATATACTGTGATTCTCCCATGTTCAGTACCATATTATTAGTTACATAATTAATAGTTTTTGTTGTTTTTTTAATAATAATAAAATAGAATAAGCGTGGCTTGCTATGGGAGGTCTGTTTGAAGTATAGGTATCCATTTCCAAGCACTCGACTCCGTAACAGCAAGTCATTTGAATAAGTGGCTTGCGGTTAGATTTGAAGTGGTTTACCGATAAAATGTATCCGTGCCTTGTTAGCTCCCGTAACGTGAAAGTCAGAGTGACTATTGCCTTGGGAAGTCGGTCAATTGACATGGGAAGTAGGTGAACTTGGCTTGCCACCAGCAAGCCTTTCAATTAAGTGGGCTAACTTGTGAACGGGGACAGCTAGCACCATGATCTTTGGTGTGCAAGTCTAAATAAATAAACCACTCACACACAGAAAAATTATAGTTGTGGTACACGCAGAACATATTGTTTTAATAAAGTGTATAATACTGTAAGTTTAAAATGTACAGGCAGGAACAGTTTTTTTCTGTGAGCCCAGGAAATATCCTTTGGCATGTAAATATGCCAGGGGTAAATGAGCTGAGGGTATTTTCCTTCCTACACTTCAAAGACGCCCTGTTCAGTGGGAGACTGTGTCTAGTGAAGTGCCGGGAATGAAAAGCCTCAGTGATACAAAGTGTGAAAGAGGCCGGGATGTTGCTGAGTGCTAGATCCCATACTCAGCATGAGCCAATAAAACCTTGCAGCCAAACCCCAGACTAAGGGGTGTACCCCAGGTATGCTAAGTTGCATGGGTGTCAAGCTAACACATGCGCGGTGCAAACAGGAAAGCCTTTTTGCCCGGTTTTGCAAACTTCGGGCAAATCGGAGATTGGTGGGTTATGTGTTCCCACGGAGGGGATTGAGCAAGCATGTTATAGATAGGTCTGTGAACCCTATAAAACTGGCTGCCGAGCTTTCCCCAGGGTGATTCATGACGTAACCAAGCTTTGCACAAGATTCTGTTCGCATACAGCAGTTGCGGTTCCAGGACGCAAGGGGTTAATAACATCGCAACCAAAGATTTGCCCCAAACTCCGGAATTCATTAGCCCTGGTGACTCCCGAACGAATCCTTACTAACTTCTACGAAATTCCTTTATTTGGCGGAGATATTAGATCGGCAACTTGCGATTGTAAGGAACCGCGCTGCGGGGACTCCCGCGCTGCGGGGACTCCCGCTCTCGGCGCTTCCTTACCTTTTTCCCCTGCTGCCTCTAACCCCCGACGGCGTTCCACGGCCGTCGGCATCTCCCCCGCTGCTGTCTCCTCACTTCCGGGTCACACGCGTCACCCATACGGGCGCGCACGGACCCAGGCCTCTACTCTATTTACTGGTGCTTGGAGCCTTGTCCCGACTCTTCATTTTGGTGCGCGCACCGGCGCAATTTCCTGCACCTGCTAAACCAGGTCAGCCCCAAGGCTTCTCTCTCCTATCAGGGCTAACCCCTGGATTGCACCTCCGCTCCTCCCTTTCCCCTGATAGGTCCCAGCCCACTATTTAGCCTGGTCTCTCCATTCCCTCATCGCTTCTGTACCTTGGTGCTGTCTGCTTCTGCTTCGCTCTCTTGTGTTTTAGTCCCTGTTCCTGTTTTTGGATACTCTGCTGACCTCCCCAGATTTCGACCTTGGCTTTGAATTTAGACCACGCTGCTCTCTGGTACCCCTTGGATTTGGCTTTACCTTGCTGTCTTCTATATCCCTTGGACTCGGCAAACGGACCCCTACGACGCAGCTCTCTCCTCTCCTCGACCCAGGCTAACGGACACTCTACCACGCTGCTCTCCCATCACCTTGACCATTGGCTGACGGACTAAACCCTTCTAAGCCGGATTTGGCAAGTACTGAACTCTTTCTATTTTTGTCCCCTGGACCAGCTACGCTACTACCACACTCCGGCCGCGCCCCTGTTTACTGTTAGGTGTTTGGTATTTGTCCTTTCCCCCTCAGTCCCGGGGTCTCGTCTGGCTTGTGGGCAGGTCCCCCTGAGGTGGAAGATACCCTGACCACTATCTCCAAACACTTTACCTTTTTGGACAATCAGGTTATCGCTCTTAACCAACAGGTTGCTACCTTAACCTCTCAGATCCCCCAGGTTAATGTCTCCAGTTCCGTTATCCCTCCCACTGTTTCCCGAGAAGGAACAGGCTCTTTGGAGTTGCGAATTCCTACGCCTAGTAAATACGCTGGAGACCCGCTTGCATGCCGTGGGTTTTTAAATTAGTGCGAGATACAATTCGAACTGTCACCTTCTCGCTTCCAAATAGACCGAACCAAGGTAGCTTATATTTTCTCCCTTCTCACCGGGGGCGCCTTGGCCTGGGCTTCACCAATCTGGGAGCTAAAGCCTGAACTCACTTACAGCTACCCCAACTTTAAGAGAGACTTTCATTTAGTCTTTGATACCCCTGGAAGTTGTGATATGGCTGCTTCCTCCTTATTCCACATTTCACAGGGTCGGAGATCTGTGGCACGATACGCTCTGGAATTCCGGACAATCGTGGCTGAGACTGACTGGAACGATGGGGCACTTTCCGCGACTTTCTGGCATGGCCTTTCGGAATCCTTAAAGGACGAACTGGCGGCTCGTGAGAGGCCATCCTCATTGAAGGCCTTGATCGCTTTGTGCATCAGGGTGGATCAACGACTTCTGGAAAGACGAGCTGAACGTCAACGTCCTTGTACTCCTGTTTCTATGCCTTCCGCTTCCAGGTATCCTGCTCCTGCCTTACTGGCATTGGACGCTCCTGAACCCATGCAACTGGGCAGCCATCAACTTTCATCTACGGAGCGACTTCGTCGGAGGAATGAGGGCCTGTGCTTCTATTGCTGATCTCCTTGGCAATCTTGCCGCGTTGTCCCTTGAGGCCGGAAAACGCCAACACCCAGTGAGGTATGAGGGGATCTCACTGGGTACTATCTCTTCTTTCCCCTCTCCCGCACAGGATCTCCCCAAGCGCATCTTACTTCCTGTCTTCCTTAAGTACGTCAGCATTCAAATCCCTTCCCTGGCCTTCCTCGATTCTGGATCCGGAGGGAACTTCATGAATCATGCTTTTGCTATCCAGTACAACATTCCTCTCTTGGAGAAGGCCATTCCGGTCGGGTTGGAGGCTATCGATGGTCGACCTCTTCAGCCAGCCTTTATTTCCTTGGAGACATTTCCCATTGAACTTTTTATGAAGGATGGACATTTGGAACTCATTTCTTTTGATGTCATCCATTCCTTTTCGGTTCAACTTATTCTGGGCCTACCGTGGCTACAACTACACAATCCCATTATCGATTGGACTACCGAGTTTCCCATTCAATGGAGATCTCCCCATGTGGAATTGCCTCCTCCGTCCTCTATGGTATTGGCCGTCTTGGAAACCTTCCCCCGCAAGACGCCACCCTACCGGAGGTTTATTCGGAGTTCCTGGATGTCTTCAGTAAGACCAAATCCGAGGAGCTCCCCCCTCATCTCCCTTTCGACTGCCCGATTGACTTAATTCCGGGTGCCCCTTTTCCCAAAGCCATGTCATATCCACTATCTTTGCCTGAGACGGAGGCCATGGCCGAGTATATCACGGAGAACCTTCAAAAAGGCTTTATCCGGAAATCCACCTCTCCCGCCGGAGCAGGATTCTTTTTTGTAAAAAAGAAAGATGGGACGCTTCGCACGTGCATCGATTTCCGCGGGCTAAATAAGATTACCATCAAGAATCGCTACGCTTTGCCTCTTATCCCCGAGCTCTTCGATAGGTTGCAAGGCTCGACGATCTTTTCTAAACTTGATTTACGGGGGGCCTATAACCTGATTCGCATCCGCAGTGGCGATGAGTGGAAGACCGCGTTCAACACGCGCAGTGGTCACTATGAGTACCTCGAGATGCCGTTTTGGGTTGTGCAATGCCCCTGCAGTTTTCCAAGACTTTATGAATGAGGTTTCCCGTGATCTTTTGAATTCATTTGATATCTACTTGGATGATATCCTCATCTTTTCCAAGACTCTCGAGGAACAGACTCTCCATACCAAGATGGTGCTCTCTCATCTATAGGCCAACAAGCTCTACAGAGAAAGCTAGTGCTTATGTAGGCAAGATCCTTAGGCCTTTTGTTACCACTTTGCCGTCATTTATTAGGGATGTCCTTAACAAGTTGGATGGCATATCAGTGGCTAATGACTGTATTTTGGTCACCTTGGACGTAGAGGGATTGTACTCTAGTATCAGGCATGATCAGGGAATACAGGCAGTCAACCACTTCCTCAGCACACGCAGCCAACACCACCAAAAACACAGTAGTTTCACAGTAGAACTACTACAGTTTGTTCTGAAGAGAAACTACTTCTGGTTCAATAAAACCATCTACCACCAGATACAGGGTACAGCTATGGGCACCAAATGTGCCCCCACATATGCTAACCTGTATCTGGGATGGTGGGAAACAGAGGTGGTTTTCTCTGAGGAACTAGAACATCTAACCATCTTTGTGGAAATTTGGCTGCGCTTCATTGATGACGTGCTGATATTGTGGCGCGGGACTGAGGCCTTATTGAAACGCTTCATTGAAATTCTTAACAAAAATGACCTCAACCTCCGCCTGACTCTTGAATATAGTCCTAAACAAATTTGCTTCCTGGACCTACTGATTACAAAGGATGACAACGGCAATCTTGAAACGAGTATATACCGTAAACAAACAGCCACAAATAGCATACACTTAGCCAGTAGTCATCACCCCAAATCACTCATTAGGGGGATACCGGTGGGGCAGTTTCTTCGCCTAAGAAGAAACTGCAGCAAGGATGAAGACTTTGAGGAAAAGGCGAGGGACATGAAGGAGAGGTTCACTGAAAGGGGATACAGTCAGACAACAATTAAAAGGGCATACAAATGGGCGAGGCACAAAGCCAGATCAGAACTGGTTATGGACAAAAGAACGCAGCCAGAACAAAGAACAGTGAGATTCATAGGCACCTTCAACAAACAATGGAGGGTGGCTAGGGAAATCTTACAAAAACACTGGCACATACTCAGGGCGGATGAAGACCTATGCGATTCTATACCAACTTATCCAGCAATGGTCAGCAGACGTGCCAAAAATCTGAGAGACCATCTGGTCCATAGCCACTACAATGTGGCAACACCAAGGGCCACCTGGCTACCACCTCGTATAAACGGCAATTACCATTGCCAAAGGTGTAAGGCCTGTCAGTATATGACAGTTTCAAAAACCTTCAGTAACTACAACAACAGGAAGCATTTTGACATACGCACATTCATCAATTGCAATACATTGGGAGTAATTTACATGGGAACATGCAAATGTGGGAAAAAGTATGTGGGAAAAACCCGCCGTCCCCTAAAAACACGGATACTTGAACATGTAGGCTCTATCCGGAACACACTAGACACTCCTGTGGCCAATCATGTAAACAGGTGCCAACCTGGGGATCTCAAAGCCATGAGTTTCATGGGGATAGACCAATTTTCTCCAGGAATTAGACGCGGGGATTGGGACAACGAACTATTAAAGATCGAGTCTAGGTGGATTTATACTTTGGGAACACTGAGTCCACTTGGACTCAATGAGGGGTTTGTGTTTAGCCCCTTTATATAATCCCCACATGCCCTACGTTTTCCTCCCCCACCCACCCAACCCCCCCCCCACTTATATCAGCCATCAAACATCAGAATAAACCTCAAACATTTAATGAAACAACGACAAAGTGTGCTTTTATTATTTTATTTTTCAATCAATGGAAGACAGTGTATTAGCATTTGGTACTATCTAGACTCATGGATATACCTTTACTATTAGTGATTAAACCATCACTTTCAACCATGAATATTAAAGCTTACAACACTAATCCCCCAGCCTATGTGAGTAGTTACAACAGTAACATATCACATATACAACCAGTATTGTAGCCACAGCTATTCAGCCCACTGTAATGTTGCAACTGATTTGATACTGTTGGAACAAATGAATGGGCACCCTGAATCTGGCATCAAGGCAGTTACGAGTATGCAAGCCACACACAGTGCATTTATGGCAGTGGGATATTATATCCGCCATGCAACAGTAACGAAGGGGTTAAGTGAGGAACCAGTTTCCCCCGGCGTGTATGTTACTTAGGATCGCAGTGTCTTTGCACAGCGGGATCCTACTATTTCGAGGGGTCTATTCACTCACTCCTAGATAGGCAGGCCCTCGAGCATATCAGCGCTGATATAACCAAGATCAGCGCTGATATAGGGGACCTTGCGACTCACAGGTAGACCGCCCCCCCCCCTTCTACAAACAGGTATTAGTTATACATTTGGTATTAATGGTAGAGGGGTTAGGGTGATCTTTCAGTGGTCTCCCTTCCATCAGCAACCCCCCATACACCCATCTTACCTATCAGCTGACATTGTTGGCATTTTGTCAGTGTACTCACCGAATACTGGCAGACTACTTTTTGAGCAGTTAAACAGCTGCTGTGTGTATCTAACAGCGTCTTCAACCTGTGTTGATACCAGCTCTAGCCACCACACACTGAAGGTTGCTTCATATTAGCCGCCTCCTCAATGCACCGCATCACTCAGCCTTGGGAACAGGGACCATGAGTGTGAGCTAGGTGCATTAATGTGGATTATAACAGAATGGTTAATATATGACTGGTAATCAACTTGCACCAAAAAGCTCAATATTTATGCACCCAGACTTTACTGACAGTATAGGTTAGCTCTATGGACTAAGAGCACACCCATAAATCCAACGATATCGTCAGTATATATGGTGGTTCACATCAATCATTTTTCTGCAGAATAGGTGTCCTTGGTAAACAAATCACACACATGATTAATGCCAACTATATTATACCTTATCCGTTATTTGCTTATTAGCCTGCGCTTTATTTTATTTGTGGGCACATATGATTCCACCATAGATCTAGCACCATTAACGCTAGAGAGACTATCAAGCAAGCAGCGCTATTTTAAGCAGGGGCAGATATGGTCAAACCTGTTGCTTATTATGCCATAGAACACTTACATTATCAGTATATCAATTGAGTGCGGAATACATGCACTGATACACAGATACTGAGACAAACCTCTTAGTGAGCCTCAATAGACCCATTACCTATACCTTTTAGGAAGCTATTACATATAGCGCCCAGATCCCAAATATCTATTAGGGATCTCATTACTATATCTACCCACCTAACCTTGGGTGGGTTATGAATGATACAGTCAAGTGCTGTTGTAATACATCATTTAATTACGTTTTAACACCCTATTTTTTATTCTTGGTTATCAATAAAGTATTTTAAAATTACAATTCTACATTTGTTGTGATAGAGTGCTGGTAGACTGGGTCCTTTTTTCTCCTATATGATACAACAAGCTCTACGCCAAGATGGAAAAGTGTGTCTTTCATCAATCCTCAACCACTTTCCTGGGATACATTGTCTCAGAACAGGGGTTCACCATGGATCCAGAGAAGCTCAATTCTATACTCGAATGGCCAAACCCAACTCTTTGAAGGTGATTCAGCGTTTCCTTGGCTTCTCAAATTATTATAGGAAATTCATTGCTGGTTTTTCTACTTTGGTTGCACCCATTACGGCCCTTACCAAAAAAGGGGCCGATCCTTCCTCTTGGCCATTGGAGGCCAGTCGTGCCTTTGAGTCTCTCAAAAAGACCTTTGTCTCGGCTCCCATTCTGCGACATCCCGTCCTCACCCTCCCATTTACCCTGGAAGTTGACGCTTCCGACGTGGGAGCCGGGGCGGTTCTCTCTCAAAGAACCACCCCCGAAGATAAACTCCACCCCTGTGGGGTTTTTTCCAAGAAGTTTTCTTCAGCAGAAAGAAATTACGACGTCGGGAATAGGGAGTTGTTGGCCATCAAGATGGCATTACAAGAATGGAGACATCTGCTAGAAGGAACCAAGGAACCCATTCTGATCCTCATCTTTCTGATATTGAGGGTGCTCGTCGCCTTGGACCCCGTCAGGCCCGTTGTTGCGTTGTTCTTCTCAAGGTTTAACTTTATCATCTCTTATATTCCTAGGACAAAGAATATCAAAGCTGATGCATTTTCTCATCAGTTCATCACTGAGGAGAGGTCACAGGATATCCCGGAGAGTATTCTGTCCTCCCGATTGTTTATCTGTGCCGCTTCCTTTGACATACTGGATAAAATTTTGGAGTCTCAAGCACAGGTCCCCGAAGGACTAGAGGTTCCTGATGGACGTCTTTACGCACCCCCACATTTTCATCTTAAAATTCTTGAATGGAGTCACTCCTCCAGATCTGCCGGCCATCCCGACTTTAAGAAGACTACGGATCTGATTCGGCAAATTTTTTGGTGGCCCAATATGGTAAAGGACATTAGAGCTTTCACTTCCTCTTGCCCTGTCTACGCCCAAAATAAATCAGTCCGTCAAAAGCCTTCCGGTCTACTACAACCTCTCCCGGTCCCGGACCGTCCTTGGAGTCACATTGCCATGGATTTCATCGTGGATCTTCCCCCTTCTACCGGTATGACTACTAACCTAGTGGTCATCGACAGATTCTCCAAGCAAGCTCATTTTGTCCCCCTCAAGGGTTTACCCAATTCAAGTACTCTGGCTGATATATTTGTAAAGGAAATTTTTCGTATTCATGGCGTTCCACTGACCATTTTCTCGGACCATGGTACTCAATTTGTTTCGAAGTTCTGGCGTGCGTTTTCCCAGAGGCTGGGCATTACTCTTCTTTTTTCCTCTGGCTATCATCCCCAAACTAATGGGCAGAAGAGGAGAGGAGAAAACGGAGCACTAAATCCAATGCTTAATTGAAAAAAACACAGAGGTGCGTTCCCATGATAAAAAATGAAGTTTAATGGATAAAAACAACAAACAAACAGTGCACCTATGCATTTCAGGCTTGTAGCCCTTTATCAAGGTGAATAAAAACAGCTTACCGGAGTGTGTTAAAATACCTGATCCTCGAGCCGCTGTAACCTATCCCCCGTCACTTCCTGGTTTGAAAAAATGACGCGGGACGTGTGATGTCAGCGCGTTGGAGCCGGTACAATATAACAAACTTTATTAAACCATAACACGATGACACTCCGGAACTACCTAAGAAAAATATATAATAAACGTTAAAATCAAAGTTAAAAAACAAATAAATTAACAATTGGGTGAACAATACATTGATTATGGGCACAGATATACCCCACATCAATGAATAAAGCATGTTTTATACCTGTTAGACGACCACAGATAAAGCTTAGTGAAAACTATTTCCATGAATTTAGAAGGAATACATATAAATAGCAATTGCCAAACATTATAACATTAAGCAGCAATTGATACTAACATGTAAATAAATCAAGAATACTTGACATGAATAATGAATAATTAATTCTCATGATAAATAATCAATATAACATATATATATTCCGAATTCAAGCTGATATCTTAGTCTGTCCAAAACCATTTCATTTACACATACTAAAAAAGTTTTCTTCATTATATGGAAATTAAGCAATGGTCTTCGGCAGAGTGAGATAAAGCAATCCTAACAACAAAATGTCAAAAGCCATTGAAAAATGGCTCTAAATACCTGAAAGAAAACATAAAAAAATTGAAAAAACATAAAAAAATCAAAAGAATATAAAAAAATAATAATGAATACATAATAATAATAATTAAAATATATATCAATAATAATAATATCATTAAATGTAATCATATATAGCATCTATTTTATTCATATACTCATGTTCACATCAGGTAAAAAGATGTTCAGAACTCCAAAAATAATATAGAGACATTACACCTCCCATCTGGTAGGGAAGAGAAAAAGGTAATGTTTATTTATTTAAAGCAGGAGAGGCCCTACACTGGCGACACACTTTATTCGAGCTCGGCTAGTCCCACGAATTCGGGTATACCCGGGTGTATTGAGGTTTGTGACTGTTTTCTGCCCGAGTGCATTGAGGTATTTTCCAGGCAGGGATTGAAGCATTTTATTCCCGCTGGCTGCAATACTGCACAGTATATATATATATACTGCATTACAATTCATGAATTTATGCCATCTGGTAGACACGCGAAGCATTGCAGCCTATTAAATCCTAATCATTATCATTTAACAGATCAGCCGCCCATCAGCCAGGCATGAACCCAGGCTGGGAAGGCAAACGCAACGGGGCTTGTCAGAGGTGAGGAGCGGCGCATTCCAGGTATCTGCCAGGTACATACTGGGTATTTGCTCGAATAAAGTGTGTCGGTGCAGTAGGTCCCAATCTGAGTTGAGACCATTTGGGGTACGAGTCTGTGAGGTAAAAATCCAGAAGAGCTCTATCCTTCCAAAATACCATTTCTATTCCCACCTCTGATGGGACAGGGTATATGCTCTATACCAATGTATGAAAAATTATTTACATTACCCATATTGCAATTTGTGAAGTGTAAGGAAACAGGATGATTGACATCTTTTTTAATTATCAGGCATAAGTGCTTAAGTATGCGAACTTTCAAGGCTCTCATTGTTCGGCCTACGTATTGTTTTCCACATCCACATTATTAACCTCTCCAGTATCTCTCTCACCCAGGCTGAACTTTCGGTGCTAGATAAAGGACTGAAATTTGCTCCGGATATGGACTTTAAATTATTTGATGCTATAGTAGACTTGCATAAATATTTACGCAAGCTAACATTGAAAAGAGTCTATTGTCAAAAAGATAATTTCATTCAGTCAGATGTGATGATTGATAGTGAGGAGGGTTTTTTTCTGATGCTCCTATTACAAAATTGCTTAGTTATAAAGAACATTGTTGCATACAGGATCTTAATGATTTAAGTAATGAAAATGTTGATATGACTAACATCTCCTCTCTTTCAGGCAGACAAGATTCTGGCTTTAAAGGCAAATCAGTTTTTTACCCGATGCATATGAAAGGAAACTGCTTAACTACGTTTGAACAACTTATAGAACGGGATTTATCCCTTTTGTTCAAGGGTTATACATTTTCACTCTCACCTTTGCAGTACAACTTTCAGAATTTAACTAAAATGGAAAGAACAGCACAGAATGCCTTGAAAGCCAATAGCTCTGTGACTCCATTAATGGCATTTTGCGCCATTCAAGGCATCGGCCCTGGAAGGACAATCTGGTGGGGATCGCATTTGCGAGACTGTTCAACTGTTGTTTATTTTTTGTAAATGTTTTTGTAAATGTTTTGACTTTCTGTACTTTAATAAAGGAGATGTTGCGTTTTTTAATTTTATGAATAAATATTTTTTTTTCCTTACTGTACACAGGACCTGCACAATTCCAGACCCTGAGGGCTGCAAACAGGCCCGGTTTTCAGGGTTATCCTTGAAACCGGGGCTGTTTGCAGCCCTCGAGGACTGGGGTTGTGCAGGCCTGACTGACTGTTCTGTACACCATCCTACAATAAATGTTTTGACTTTCTGTACTTTAATAAAGGAGATGTTGCGTTTTTTAAATTTTATGAATAAAGATTTTTTTTTAATAACACCATGCTGTTGTGCTATACATGTCTTGACTTTCTGTACTTTAATAAAGGAGATGTTGCATGTTTTAAATTGTATTAATAAAGAAATGTTTTTCCTTACTGTACACAGGACCTGCACAATTCCAGTCCCCGAGGGCCGCAAACAGGCCCAGTTTTCAAGGTTATCCTTAAAACCGGGGCTGTTTGCGGCCCTCGAGGACTGGAGTTGTGCAGGCCTGACTGACTGTAAATGTTTTGACTTTCTGTACATAAATGTTTTCACTAGCAGTAAACCATACACCTGTTGATGTTTTGAATTGCTGTAAACTTAAAATGTTTTTACATTGTATTTGTAAATAAATGTTTTTGTACTTACTCCACCAATAAAAGAAAATGTTGATTTGTTTTAAATTGTTCCATTGTCTCCTTTTATACTGTAACAAAATACAGTGTTTCTAGAATGTACAGTACTGTCCAGGCATACTGTTCTGTATACTGTAGGCATGCTCAGTACTGTACATCACAAGAGTATTAAAACAATACATGCTGCACGGGTATAGAATATACATATGTACTGGAATACATGTAGAATAAATGCATACTTTTTATTTTTTCGGGTTTATTATACAGTATATATAAAAAAGTATTGTATACGGTCTGAAAACAACAGCATATTGTTCCAGGTATTCTATCCTAATCAATAACAACGGTAACTAAACTGTAGACTCCGGTACTTGTTTTTTTTTAATCAGATTCAGCAATGTGCAGGCATTGTAACACAAAGCGATATTATCCATCGAAATCCCTCCAGTTGCCGTTTTCCGCATGAGATGACAAAGTTTTCTTTTCTGAGGAACAAAAAAAAGTAAAAGTTTTACTTTAATGGTCAGTCAGTCCCCTAAAGAAGTTCCCACAGTCAGTCCCACCAATAATTTTCTCGGGGAGCATCTCTTGTTCACATGCGCATGCGCCTACCATCGATGTGATGACACGCATATGCGTTTCACGAAGTTTCCAATGCGCATGCGCCAAGCATTTCACCAAATGTGCAGTATCTACTGTAGAAGCTGCTCAGCCAATGATAATGCTTACAGGAGAATCGCTTGACTTTTGAATCGCATTGATATTGATATTTTCAAAATAAAAAAACAGAATAAAATATGGCAACATTACTCACCATAGACTTTGCCAATCTGCTGGCGCCGAGCCACTGCCAGTCCCGTATTCTTGATCATACGCGTCGTTGACAGGTGACAGCGGGACTACTACACCTATAGTCAGCTGATGAGGCTGGAAATCGCTTAGGTACATGCAAACTTGCTCGAAACTGTACGCGAAATCCTTCTCAGGCTGCAGGTATCCGGGCGGGGACAGACAGCAAGGGTTGCCGGTCACCAGGTTTTCACTGATGGTCGGACCGTTTTTGGAAGCTGCCGCTGTCGCTGTTGCATTGCTTGCCAGCGTCTGACCTTTCTTAGTTGGTTTTAACACGACCTTTCGCCTTTTGCCGTCTCCATGATCATAGATACTTGAAAAACCCGATGATACACACCAATACCCTCCAATAACATCGGGATCAATACGAAAAAAACATGGATCGCTACATAACTTTTTCCTTATTGCACGCTTCCACACATGAGCATCTGGCGAAAATTTGTAAAAGTCATAGTTTTCGATAAAATACTTATAAATTTGAACAACTGTTGCCATCTTATCATCTGTTGCATTAATTGCGGCCCATATTAAATAAGCGTACGTTCTGTCGGGTTTTTGGAACACGGACTGCAGTTGTGCACTCATGGCGTGACTCTCAGGACAATAACCAGACCAGAAACTGTGCTTGTCTTTTTTTAATATGAAAAGCCTAAATTGATACATTATTGTAACTTCTTCAGTCCCAAGGCCAATTTACAATGGACCACTTTGGTATTTTTTAAACACCTGCAAGTAGACACATTACTGAAGCGCATGCGCATTACAATTCATGAATATCTGCCATCGGTGGATACGCGAAGAATTGCAACCAATTAAATCCGAACCATTATCAATAAACACATCAACCGCGCATCAACCGCGGGTGTGAATGCAACATGAATGCGGTATAAATGCGGTCAGAATGCGGCATGAACGTGGTGAAGTGCAGTGAAGTGTGTGGCATTCGGAGAAAAATAAAAGGGGCCGCGGCTGTACATGTATCCAGGCTGCATTACCTGACTCCCAGGTACATTATTGGTGTGCCCAGCAACTCTGGACTTCGACTTTCTAGGCACTTGTGAGGATTCACAATCCTGGCGGTCGCAGACCGTGTCTCCTAACCCCAACAAGCCTTCCATGACGGATACCCAGGATGTGCGGTTTCATGGTCCCAGTACACGCGCGTGGACCTTGCATACTCTGTTCAACCGCCCGCGGATTCAGACCCCACCTCTATCGCTGTCTCACAACGTGGATGTTCAGACCGGCCTCCCTGCTGACGCGCAAGTCAGGCCCCGCCCCCTGACCTTTATGATGCATGCGGGTCGGCGCGCAACTGGTCCCACCCCCTCTGGTCACAGGAATCGGTGTGGGACTGACACGCTCTCTAAACTCCACCCCCTGGCCTCCGTGACACATGCAGGACGGCGCGCGAGCAGTTCCAACCTCAACCCTGATTAGGCTGCATCATAGGGCACACCTGTGTGCACCAGCAGCCAATCGATTCTCACTTCCTGGTTCCGCCCTGGCTGGCTATTGGAGGCTCCTCCTATTTATACCCTCAGCCTACAATCATTCATCACTGAGCAACGTCATTGTGATGCCGTGCCTTGCCACATCCTTGTTCCTGAACCCTTGCCTTGCCTTGTATGCTGATTAACCTCTTGTTGCCTGAACCCTGCTAGCTCTGGACTCCGCTTCTCTCCACTGCTGATCCAGCTTGTATGACTATTCTCCTGTCTCCAGTCATGGAGTCCTTGTCTAAGATCTCCAACCAGCCGACATTCTCCTATCCTGAACCTGGCTACGTACCCCGACTATCCAATACTCTATAATCCTGAACCTGGCTGTGGTGAGGATGGAGGTGATCAGGCCTGGATAAAGGTGTTATACCTGGCTGGTCATCCTCCCCTCGCATTGGGAATGAAGGGGTTAAACTTATTTGTCATGCATTGCTGTGTTTGCCCTGTCTCAGCCATTTTTACCCCCCATTTGCAGGCCATTCCCTGCCTGCTGTAGTAAAAGAAAATGTATTGCCTGCTATTTTCTGTGGAGACACAAGATGGGAGTGCCCATTTGTCCCCATTTTACAGGATTGTATGTGCTTGCAGTATAGTACATACCAAGCACACACATATGAAAAATATAATTGGGAGATAAGGGGAACATGTATGTTCAATAAAGTGTATTTTTGCTGCAGGTTTTAAAAGGGACAAGCAGGAGGAAGTTTTTTTTTTCTCCGGTCATTAAAATGCACACAAGAACCAAATGTTTTCACACCTATGTTTTGACATTTTCCTATGCAAGCTTCAAAGGTAACATGCTGGGCCAACACCTGTGAGTCTCTAAATATGAAAGCCCCAGAGTCAGTAGGGTGTGAATTGGCCAGATGGATGCTAAATAAGAAATCCTGTTGACCATTTGGGCTAGCTCACCCCCTGAGTTTCTCTTCCAGCCTGAGAGAGGCCAGGTAAAGAGGGGAGTGCACCTATGCTAAGTAGCCAAGGTGGCGTTGTCGCACAGACTCTGTGTGAACAGGAAATCCCTAGAGTGCCCACTCTCCAAACTGTGGGCAACTAGAGAATTGGGGAATTAGGTTTCCCACACCTGGGGTTGGAGGGCTATGTTGGAGATAGGCTATCAGACCCTATATACATGCTCCCCAAGCTATCCCCATTGTCTGATTTTTCTTGTAACATCGGAATAAACTGTCCAAAGTTTGCTTCCAAGTCCAGCAGCCTGCAATTCCAGAAGACAACGAATGCTTTCCAGAGTAACAAGAAGTACATCCCATCTTCAGGAATTCATTTGTGCTGGGGGTTCTCTAACTAACCCCACGGACTCAGAACGGACATTTCATTTTCCAAGGATTTATGGGCTTTGTTTCTTGCGCCCCTTGCAAACGGACAGCAAGTTTAAAAGACATTTTTCCTGTGGTTTCCGTTCACTGGACAATTTCCCCTATTCCTATACTAGTAAGTGTAATTATTAAGTGTATTCTGCAGTTCTCGTGTATTTGCCTATCAAGGGAATAAATCTCAGTTTATTTTGTTCAACTTGTTCTACTCAATTGGGATCCACAAAATATAAATTTGTTTATAAGTGCGTTCATCGTGACAGTTGGCACATGCGCACATCCCTTCAGTCAGAGTCCCATTTCCTGAACCCCACATTAAAAGGTTGGCGTCTCCAAGTCTGCCATTTGGGATTCTGGACCGGGAAACTCTGACCAGATGTGTGAAGTCTGACACTTAACTTAAATAGCCATGTCCTTCACTTTCTCCGCCCTGCATACTTAATCCGGGGGAGTGAGCATTTGTTCAGTGGTTTCCCTGTAGACACATTGTCGCCCTCTGGCCATTAACATACATCATGGGCCAGTAACTTTCGCAGGCTTTACAGTAGGCATGAAATACAGTAAAACACAACAATTTCTACATATCAAAATACTCTGTTCGGTTGATCCGAGAGGGCTGGAAATTGCCATGCAATTATGCCAGAGGTGTGACTGCATGGTGGCCAAATTTCAGCCCTCTAGGCATCACCGAACCGGAGATAGCAATATTAGGTTTTAAACATCATGTTATACAAACCACATTTCTCCGCCATTGGAGTCAATGGCGGCAACCACACTTTATACAGATCACTATACTCCGTTAGATTGATCTGAGAGGGCTGGAAATTGCCATGCAATCATGCCGGAGGTGTACCGGCATGGTGGCCAGACTTCAGCCCTCTAGCTATCACAGAACCAGAGATAGGAATATCAGGTTTTAAGCATTTTTAAACCCTAGCGGTTTTTTTCCGCCATTGTAGTCAATGACGGCGACACTAGTGGCGGGCGCAATCCTTTCTCGCGGCCATTGCCCATCAGACCTGGTTGTGGTCGAGTGAGGGGTTCCCACGAGCTAGGGCCAGAAAGAATTGTATGCTAGCTGCCCTAGAACCAAAGTTATACATTGTAATATGTTTTTAACTTGACCGCGACGAGTTCCCACGGCAATTTAGTGATCAAAGCCCTTTCCTTGAAACAATAGCGGTACTCGGTTATTGCAGTTTGGCAGGCATCCAACCCGGTTACAATGTATCACTTCGTTCTTGGAAAGCGGACTCTAGGTATTTCCTATTGAAACGCATGGCTCCGTTCATTTCAATGGGGAAAAATCTGCTCATCCTCTCGGGCTCCATCTGCTGGTCTTTCTAGGTATACGGCCAAAAACCTCTCAATCTCCATTGAATCTTATGAAGCTCCAATGGCGACCTATGGGACAGTGCCGGGAAATGGTGGGTGAAAATGCGGGAAGGGGAACAAAGGGCCATAAACATTCAAACACAGTTAACCCTTTCCCTCCCGACCTGATCCCAGTGTAGGTGCTTGGTGTAAACACTGTACGAGCAGGAACACATTCAAACCAAAGGGAAATACATTTTGTATGGCGGCAGGGGCATATAGACACATATTAACCATTATTACAGTTAACCCCTTGCCTCCCACACGATGGCAGGGGTGGCCAGCTGGGGGGTAACCCCTTTATTACCGGGCTAGCCACTCCCCTCGTGACAGTGAGCACCACAGTAAGCACTGATTGAATATGCGTGGCTGCTGTTAAGCCGTCTATGTAAAGCATGGGTATCCATTTACTATTAGTTTGACTTGTAACCAAAGGTCAATTGGATAAGTGGTTTGCGGTTAGCTTTACCGATAGAATGTATCCGTTCCTCAGTTAGCTTTCTAACTTGAAAGGCGGCCAGTCAATTGGCGTGGGAAAAGTGTCAATTGACGTGAGAATTCGGTGAACTTGGGTTCCCGAAGCCGGCATTTCATTTAGGAAAGCTAACTCGAGAATGGAAGCATCCAGCACCCTGGTTTTTGGAGTGCATATGTAATAAAACACAACATGACTTTACATGAAAGAATTACAGTAAAAATACACCCAGAACTTAATATTTTAATAAAGTGTGTAAAATATGTGTTTAAACTGTATGGGCAGGACTTGGTCCTATAAGCCCGGGAAGAATTCCTCTGACCTGAAGATAGGGTGGGGGTGAATGAGCTGCGGGTATTTTATTCCTGACACTTCAAAGGGATTCCGCTGACCAGGCACCCCTCAGTCTAAAGAAGTGACAGGTATGATAGACCGCAGAGCACCCTAATGTATACATGGCCGGATTCCTGAGAAGTCGTAGATCCTGGGTCATTGACACATTCGCGCCAAACCTCAGACTTAATGGCACCAGAAAGAGGGTGTACACCAGGTATGCTAAGTTGCCCGGGTGTCAAGCCGACACATGCGCTTTGCAAACCGGGAAGCCTTTTTGCCCGGTTTTACAAACTGCGGGCAATGCGGCTATTGAAGTGTTAAATCTTCTCAGAATGGGGATTGGGTGCTCATGTTAAAGGTAGGCAGGAATTGTCTATAATTGTGCCTACCGAGCTGTCCCCGGTGTGATTCTTGATTCTATGATCCATGATGTGAATACGCATGACTTTGTTCCAGCACAGCGGCAGCCGGTCCCGGAAAGAAGGGTGTAACAGGGGACTTATCCCTGTTCAGTAATGTGCCTTTAATCTAGCAGTGTGGTAGTTAATTACTAAACACCACCTGCCTGATTAGATTGTTTACAAAAAGCCTGCCTTTGAGACAGGAAGTGACTCCTTAGCTCTGACTGAGAGCTGACCTATGGAGCTGACCGGTCTTCAGCTCTGCACAGCAGAGCTGATTTCAAGACACAGGGAAAACTACTACACCTGAAGCTGAACCAGGAAGTGAGACGATTTTCCCTCCAAGAAACAGATAAGACTTTTATTCTTAAGAGACTGCTTATATCTGTTTATTTTCATGCTATATGTTTTGGGGCTGCGAGATATGCTAAACTAATGGAGATGTGAACTAATTGCATAGGATTTCACTACAAATACTCCCAAGTGAATGGAAGCTTTGTTCCCCCCCTGTGGTTGGATATTTCCTGATGAAAAGGAACAGGCACAATAAAGCCTATTATAATTTCACATTATAAAGCCTCCTAATTGTGTACCTCTGTGAACGTCCGTCTACATTTGATGTCCGAGGTGGGACAAGAGGTGTCCTTGTAGTTAATAAGGACCGGAGATTTTTATGAGAATTTTTTTTTTTTTTTCAACTTCAATTTTTTATTGATGTTTACAAGCATACATTATATCACAGCCCATTGTACAGTACACCAATTATTTTCTTAATAGAACAAAGAACACCACATTAAACACGACGAACATTGGGAGTTACCTAACACAATAGACACGACACACCAGACGTACCTGACATCGGGCCGGGGGGAAGGGGGAGGGGGGTGGAGGACATGGGGAGTCATTGTGCGAGGTATGTTGTCGACCGCTGAGGCGGTTTGGATCCATCTTGGGTTCTTGTGGAATTGCATTCTGATGTATTTGTTTATGGGTTTTTTTCCCCCCTTTTCCCCCCTTTTTGCGGGGGGGGGCTTTAGCTTGGGCCCGACATATCCCTCCCCTAAGTGTGGTCAGGACCGTCGTCTTCTGTCCGCCTACCTGTCCGTCGCTATGTGAAGTCATGTCTCGCTGCCCTCAAAGGAGAACGCATTTGTTGCTGTTATTGAAAAATTGCTGTAGTACTTACCCCTGGGATATCTGTCTGGTACAACCATGGCGTCCAGACTTTTAGAAAATTTTCGCCGGTGTCATTTACTAGACTCGTTAATTGCTCCATCCGGCAGACATGCCAAATCCTGTTTTTAATTGTGGGGATGATTGGTATTTCCTGCTGCTTCCATAATGCTGCGATCTCGCACCTAGTGGCGGTTGCCAAATGCGCGATCAATTTATGCAACGCATTTGATATACCCTGGATCCGCCTGCCCAATAGGAACAACCACGGGTCCAGGGGGATCTCCAAACCGAGAATCCTCTGTAGCCAATCTCGAATTTGTTCCCAAATTGGGACCACTCTGTTACAGGACCACAGCATGTGTTGCAAGTCCGCCACCTCCCCACACTGCTTTGGGCAGAGAGGGGAATGGCCCCTGACAAATTTAGCTAACCTTAACGGGGTATAGTACCAGCGCATAAGGACTTTATATGCGTTCTCCTTTAATGTGGTGCATATAGAGCTTTTCGCCGCTCCCTGTATGATCTTGTCCCATTCCTCGTCCTCTAACGTCTCGCCTAAGTCTGCTTCCCACTGTCTAATGTACGTGAGTCGATGGTCATTGTGGGTCTTTGGACAGATCACTTCCCTGTACATTCTAGAAGTTAGTCCCCTTGTGTCCGTAGCCCTAGAACACAGCTGCTCAAAATTAGTTCTTATAGGTCTAATTGGGGTTTTATTATAAAAGTCTCTGATCTGGAGGTATCTAAAAAATTCCTTATTTGATATCACCGTTGCGGCCTTAATTTGGTCAAAGGTTTGTATATATTTGTTACCCTCCAGATCTTTGAGTCGTGTAATGCCCGACTGTTCCCAAGCTAACAAATTATTTCTATTCAGGCCTTGAGCGAAGTCTGGGTTGCCAATAATCGGTGTCATAAGTGAGTCCTTGGAGGTTAGATTACATCTGAATTTGGTGACCTCCCATACCTTTAATTAATTGACTATGGTCTGAAGTGGCGTGCCCATCTTGTTTAGTCCCCTTTGGGGTATCCAGATCGCATTATGTATATCGATAGGTGCACAGCAAAGTTTCTCTAATTAAACCCATCTCCTTAGTTGTGGGTCCATGTGCCACTGCGTAATTTGACTTAGTTGGGCCGCTTTATAGTAAGCTATCAAGCAAGGTACCGCTAGTCCTCCTTTACCGGTTGGTCTCTTTAAGATCCCCTTTGCAATTCTTGGGTTTCTCTTATGCCAAATGAATTTCATAATTTGGGACTGTAGAGACAGGATGTCTGCTGTTACTAAGGGTACAGGTAGACTTTGGAAGAGATATAACATCCTCGGGAGGAGGTTCATTTTCACGCTATGAATCCTCCCGATCCATGAAATACTACCTTTCATCCAGGTTCGGAGATCCTCTCTCAACGTCTTAATTATCCTGGGAAAATTGGCTTTGTATTTTGTTTTGTAGTCCCGTGTGATATATACCCCTAAATATTTGATTGCGGAGGGTTGCCATTTGAAATTAAAGTTTATTTCTATCATTTTTTCCACCTCTTTGGGTAGGTTTATGTTGAGGGCTTCTGATTTGGCCTGATTGATTTTAAACCCCGAGATTTGGTTGAATTTACTTAATACCTCAAATGAATTGGGCAGGGATGTGAGAGGTTTTAACAGCGTCAAAATTACGTCGTCAGCATACAAGGCTATTTTGTGTGTTTGGTCATCGATCGAGATTCCTGCAATATCTGGGCTAAGTCTGATGTGTGCTGCCAGGGGCTCAATACAAAGGGCGAACAACAGCGGGGACAACGGGCACCCCTGTCTTGTTCCACTTTTAATGTTAAATTGCTCGGAGGGATATCCCTCGTGTCTCACCCGGGCCATTGGGCTCTCGTAAAGAGCCATAATGGTTTTTAGGAGGCGTCCTTCAAAACTAAATTCCCTAAGCGTCGCTGTTATGTAGGGCCAGTCTATTCTATCGAAGGCTTTCTCTGCGTCCAGACTTAACACCATGGAGTGAATATTTTTCTGCTTGGCCAGATCAATCAAATCAATTATCCTCCTGGTGTTGTCTGCCGCCTGCCTTCCTCCGATAAACCCTACCTGATCCGCATGAATCAACCCGGGAAGGACGCTACCCACTCTGTTAGCTATGAGTTTGGAGTAAATTTTAATGTCGGAATTAATCAGAGATATAGGCCGGTAGCTCTTACAGTCTGCCGGGTCCTTTCCAGGTTTGTGGATCACTGATATTGAGGCTTGTAGCATTTGAGTTGGGAAGGAGGCCCCCGCTAGGATCTCATTAAATACTCGAAGCATGTGAGGGGCCAGTAATTTCAAATATTTTTTGTAATACAGGTTCGAGAAGCTGTCTGGCCCTGGAGCCTTAGCTGGTTTGAGGTTTTTAATTACCTCGGACAGCTCTTCTGACGTGAAGTCAGCTTGTAGCGCCTCTCTCTCATCCCTGCTCAGTGTGGGTAATTTTGCCTCTTTCAAAAATGTTTGTAACATCTCTTGTGTTTTGCGAGAGTGGGTGACTTTATCTCCATTATAAAGTGTTTCATAGTAGGTTTTAAATTCTTCTACTATTTTCCCAGGAATGGATGTCAGTTCCCCACTCTGGGCTCGTATTGCGTGAATGTGGGACTTTAGAAGCTTATTTTTTAGCTTGTTGGCAAGTAGGGTATCTGGCTTGTTAGCTTTTTCATAAAATTTGCGCTTAGACCAAGTTATTTCCTTCTCTGCGTGGGAGGAGAGCAGGAGATTGAGCTTTGTTTTTGTATCCAGTAATTGTTTCAGAATATGATCTTGCTTGTTCGCTTTATGAATGGCTGCAAAGTCGGCTAATTGTTTTTCTAATTCTCATATCTTTTTTTCTCTTTCCCTTCTTCGTTTGGCAGCCAAATTCATTAATATCCCCCTAAGGGTTGCCTTATGGGCCTCCCACAGCGTGGAGTGTGTGGACACACTCCCCTCATTCTCCAGAAAGTATTCTTCAATTTTGTCCGGGTCTGTCTAGAGGAATTAAGTTGCATCGCAGCTCTATTGATGCATGGTCAGACCATGAAATATCATGTATCTCTGACCGCGAGATCCCAGGAACCATTCTATTGGGCACAAGGAAGTAATCTATCCTGCTATAACTGTTGTGTGGGTGGGAGTAGATGATTTGATGGATAATAACACCATCCATACTAAAACTCATTTCAAAAAGGTTCAGGCGAATAATTATCTACACGCCAATAGCCATCACAGCCCTGCGTGGATCGATAACATCCACAAAGGTCAATTTATCAGACTCTAAAGAAATAGTTCCACAACAGAAGCATTTCAAACCCAAGCGCAGGACCTTAAAAATAGATTATCGATAGAAATTATCCATCAAATCATCTTGATAAAATTATCTCTGAGGTCGAAGCAATAGACAGATCGACTCTTTTGGAGTATAAACTCAAATCATCCAATACACAAACTCAAATACCATTTATAACACAATTTAACCAGATGGCACCAGGGATAAGGAAAACTATTCAAAAGTATTGGCCAATTCTGAGAAAAGACACTGATTTATCAAAAATACTCCCATTGAAACCAAAAATAATATTTACCAAGGCACCAAACATAGGCCAAAGGTTAGCTCCCAGTTGTCCACTTAGATCTAAATGTTGAACAAATACAAACAAAAATGTTATTAAAGGATATTACACATGTAATACATGCACAGCATGTAAATTTAGTTCTAAACCATTAACTTTCACTTCAACTCAAACTTCAAAACAATACACCATTCAACAACACATTACATGCAACAGCACAAATATTATTTATCTCCTTGAATGTCCTTGTGGTCTGCAGTATGTGGGCATGACCACTAGACCGATTAAACGTCGGTTCTACAAACACATCTATAATATTAAAAGAGGTCTGGATTCACATAGCGTGTCGAGCTATTTTCTCCAAGTGCACGGTAAAAACCCTAGAGGTCTAAAATGTGTAGCGATAGAGGCTGTCACGACCAACTGGCGTGGTGGGAATAGGGGAGGTGCGTTAGGTAAGAGAGAATCCTTTTGGATTTACGAATTAAAAACATTAACCCCCTTGGGACTAAACATAGAATTCGACCTGAAGCCATTCCTTCTGGATAGATAAACCATCCATCCCCGTGGGCAGATGATCTATATTCCACCACATAGGTTCCTTTGGCGAAATATCGTAGGCCATTTACTAGACACCATATTCATTTTTTATTATTTCTCAATTATCATAGGAGCACTTCACTCCCTGTGATAATATTATCTAATAATAAATATTAATATACAGCTGTATAAGCAATTCACAATAATCACATTATCACGAAATATTTTTCTAATATTTCTACGTATTTTTGTATACTCACTTTTATTACTAGTCACTGTATTCAATATAGTACATTACTATTATCTATATGTTTCACACATTTATATATATCCACTCATATTTTCATACACATTAGTCCATTATTATTATATATTCACACACCACTTCCTTTATTGAGTATGTCACACCTATATACATTCACATATATTCTTACACATATTAGCACACCAATATATATTAACACACTACGTGGCACGTTTCACCCCTCACTTACCTATTATATTAGCCAACCAGTTTGGTTTACACTAGGTTACATTCTGCTCAATATACTTCTTACATAATTGTTGTTTAGTCACATATACTATTACTAATGCGGTCTATCAGCTTTATCTACTTTCATTTTTATCATGTTATATAGTGATAATGTTTTATTGCATTCTATGGTTCTAGAAATTATGTATGTACTAATAATATACTTTTGTGTAATATATTAACTAATAATATTTGCTTATTGTCATTTTTCATTTTGTTTTGTGTCTATGTCATGTTTGTGACGCTGAGTGTCCCAGCGCATCCATCTGCGCATGATCAAGTTCACAATGGTGTACTGCACCTTTAATACGGAACTACATATACCGGGACATACAGGGACTACTTTTCTATATCACGTTTACCCCTGAGGAAGAAAGTTTTACTTTCGAAACGCGTAGGGTGGTTCTGTGAGGTCTCCCACACTCAGTGGTGATTACTGTCCCCCTTGGAATCGATAGCTGCTACCCGCGGGCTGCTGTTTCTTGGCGCATATCCATCCGCATTTGAATCTGCTCCGGTTGGCGCGCTTGCAGCGGCCAGGCAGGAAGTGTCTACAGCTGTCAGCTTACACGCCATCATCACGTGTCCACTGCGGACAGAGGCGGATGCCACGGGCTGAAGGAGCCTGCACTATCCACGCAGGAGACTACACGTGTGAGCCCAGGAGTTCGCTACAGCAGCAGCCATCCACAAGAGGGGATACTCTTTTAAAATATCCACTGCCTGATACCTTCTTACATTCGGTAAGCAGGTACCCCCACTTGAGTTGGAGTGTCCTACCAGATCCTTATATATGTTTTTATGTATTTTTATGTATTTTTAATGATATACCTTATTAAATGTGTTTGTAATTTGTCACCTGTTGTTCTCAGCGTCTGTCTCATGTTGCATGTTTGTATGTGTGTTTAACAGTAATACACTATGTTTTGATTTTCTTTCCTTACATGTTTACCCACCACGTGTGGAGCATCTATACCAAAGGGAGAAAATCCATGACACTGGTTGTATAATTTTATTTTATATAATATATATGGTATACATATTACTAGTGCAGAGCGCCATAGATATAATTTTTTGTCCTATTCATTACCTGACTGGGGGTCAGGGTTATATCACAGGCTGCCTGCCTATTGGGATATAGCGCTACCTATTTGTTTTCCACATTTAACATACAATGACATTTCTCGGTGCTTCTCCTTTCCTCCTCCCACTCCGAGACTGCCGCCTTTGAGCTCCAGCCCGGTCTGCGGGGCTAGTACCGACATCTTGGACAATCTCCAGCTGTTCAGGCTCAAAGGACTTCGTTAGGCCCGCGAAGAGCCTCCCTTCCCGCACCTAACGCACGGCCCACACGGACGTAAGAGCAGGGCCTTCTCCTACCCCCGTCCCGCTCTACAACTTAACTTTGAAATTGAAACCACATAAAAACTTAATGATCCCCTCTTAGTGTTCTTGATCCATCATCCTTGCTCTCGAGTCCTGTACCTTCCTCATTAATGCTTTCCTCTTTTTTTCTACTGGCCCCCCTTTTGCTCCAGTGTTCGCTGCTCTGTGTTACTGCCGGTCTACTGCTCTCTGCCTTACTCCCCATCTATCTTTCTTTTTCTTTTCAGCTCCTTGCCTTCCATCCCTCTTGATCCTTCCTACCTCTTTCCATCTTACCCTCTCTAGTGTTACCTACTTCTTCCCTCATCACCTGCGCTGCCCTTCTAACTACCTACTTGACCCTTCTGTGCGCCTGCTGCCTCCCTATCTTAACTTCCCCCTCCTTTCTTCTGCTACTACCTCCCTTCTCCACTTCCTTAGCTCTACCTTCCTTCCTTCTCCTCCCCTTTATCTCCGTACCTCCTTCTCCCCTCAATCCCTCTTGCTATCTGACCTACATTAACCTTCTTGAGCTTCTTCCTCTTTACTTTCTATTATAACATGCCTCTTCTTTCTACTATTAACATGCCCCGTCTGTTTCCCGCCACTTCCCTTTCCCTCCGCTACCCCTCCCGCTTCCTTCTCTATACTCGTGTCTATCTTAGTGAGCAAATGCCGGTCCGGCACTGCTCGGCCACCTCTCGGGTCCTTATGAATCTTGTCGCCCTCCTTCTGTCGTCGTCTGAGCCCGTTGTATGCTGCCGTGGCTGCCCCCTCCAAGATGGCGCCCGATCTTCCGACCCAAGGTGATGACGTCCTTCCGCTCCGCCGCCATTTTGGATTTCAGTGCTCGACCGGACGGAGGTGTTCGCGCTCTCTCCAGGTTCCCGCCTTCCATTACCTTCCTGCTCCTGCGGTTCAGCGTGGATCTAGCGGCGCTTCCATTTCCACCGCCATCTTTGGAGACCATGCTTTCTCCGCTTTGAGGGCCAGCGATTCCAGCTACTTTTATTTCTTTTGCAGGTCTCGATGAATGAGTCTTTGGTGACGTGCGATTATCGCCTTAAAATGGGCTAATAGCTTGCACGTTGTCTGTAACTGCTGGGGACATTTCATGTACTTTAAAACCGAGTAACTTTTTAACTTTGTTTGCTTTTTGTTTATTATTTCTTTTGGCCTTTAGTTGTCTCTTCTCGCTCTTGGAGCTTTGGGGCTCTGTGACCATATTGGGTCCAAGGTTGGTTCCTGGGGGCTCGCGTACACAGGGGCCTCCCCGAGCACTAGCTTGTGGATCCTGGCAGGGCCTTCCTCTGGCTCTCTGATTGTCATGGTCTTGCCACCTCTCGTCACCGACAGGCCAAAGGGCAAGGTCCACCGGTACCTCACCCCATTGTCTCTCAGAGTTTTGGTTAGGGGGCCCAGGCTTCTCCTCCTAGCCAACGTTACTGGGGAAAGATCCTGAAATATTAGTAACCGTGCCCCTTCAAACTCCACTACTGGTAGTGGTCTTGTTTTCTGGAGCACAGTCTCCTTTGTTCTATAGTGATGCATCCTGATCACAATGTCTCTTGGCTGCTAATTTTGCAGCGGTTTGGCCCTTAGTGCCCTATGGCAGCGGTCCATAGGAAGCAGGTTTTGCTGTGTCTCCGGCAATATTGACTCCATCCACCGCGTGATGTATTCATCACAGTCCAGGACTGTCTCTGGCACTCCTCTGATCTGCAGATTATTCCTCCTATCGCGGTTCTCCGCGTCCTCCTGTCTGTCTCGGATCTCGTTTATTTGTGCCTGTAAATCCCTGGACCTTTTGTCTTGTCTTTTAATGGCCTTAATGGATTGATCCACCTTCGTCTCGAGGACCCCCGTTCTTTCTCCCAGGCCTGATACCTCCTTATTGAGATCTCGCATCCCCGTCTGTAGCATGGACCGAAGGTGGTTGTACAGCCGCATGAAGTCGCACTGCCGGACCGGTCCCAGGCCCTACTCGTTGATTTCTTCTCCTTCCCGTCTGGCTCTGACTCTGAGCCCGCGTTTAAAATCAGCGCCATTTCTGACTCCGTTCTGCTCGGCCGCGGTCTTCCGAAGTATTCTGGCAATCCCTTCTTTCTTGTTACTCGCACCCCTCTTTTGGACATCCTGCGATCCTGTGCTGTTTGTCTGAGTTATATATGCTGTTTTTTTACTCGTTTTTGTGGTTATTTTATTAATTATTTCTCGAGCGGGACACGGAGCATGAAACTTATACGTCCATACTCTATGCCGTTGCGCATGCGCCTCCGTGAATTTTTTTTAATGCTTTTTGCCTACAAACAGTGTGAGAAAAAAAAAAAAAAACCTCATGCAGCAGAGATCAGAGTTAAAGGGACACACCACTGAAACTTACACTGCATTGAAACTTACAAAACCACAGATGGACTATTTGCCCCAACCCAAGAGGAGAGAGACTGCTGAAGCAGCTAAAACTTTATTTGCCTATCACAAAGCGTAATATGGTCATTGAAATATGGGATTTGCCTTCCAGCCATAGTCAGGGTTCAAGAAGTGAGTCAGCCCATAAAAAGGGATAGGTGTTTGTTGTTTTTAAAAGTTCCGCTAAAGCAGTGAATACAGATGGTGACCTACGAGTGGTACTGATTTTGCAAATAAAGGTTGCCACACCGCATAGGGCTACCAGCTGTGAATGGAGTATATGCAGAAAAGTGTGAAAATTGATACAAGACTGTGCTGAAGCAGGGGAATTTTTAGCAAACAAATGCTGAGTGTAAAATTGCCCTATAAAGGAAAAGGTTTTTCAAAATCAATTGCTGAGTGTTGAGTCCACTGCAAAGAATATTTTTTTTTCTGCAAATAAAAAAGTATGCCTATTATCTTGGGAGCAAAACAGACACCCAAAGTGTGAAGTGTGAATGCCATAATACCCAAAGATGAGACTGAAAATTACTGAACTCAGGCAGAAAACCAAATTCTGTTGCTGAGGCGGAGGGATACACCTAGCAAGTAAATGGTGTATAGCATATAGACTTTTTTTTACCTAGCAACTGCACATCTTGTATACCTGATAAAAGAAAATGCATGCACAGCACTGCTGATATTGAAAAAAAAAAAATTACCCAAGAAAGAAAAGTCTACAGAGATGCCTGTGAGAGCTACGACCTCTACAAGCAAAATATGCCCATCTGTAGGACTACCACAATTGGGGGTTCTAGAAAATACAGTGGCAACAGCTGCAATAGCGCCTCCTGAGGTCAGGAAGAAAATTACACCTGATAGCCTAAAAATGGAGGACAAGATGCAGTGTTCCTGTAATGAACCCTACCCCACAGAAGAGTGGCCCTTCCAGTCCAATAAAGAGGAGGACATCTCTTACGGGGAACCTGAACCGAGTCACACCCACTAAACACCCCAAGAATGGTGGGGGTGCCTGAACTCGGCACGAACAGAAAAGACCGCTCCCTTTGATGACGAATATGATCAGCAGGAGACAGAGCGGGAGCAGTGGATCACCGAATATTTCTGTCAGCTAAAGCAGCTGCAAGAAAAGCCTGGCGTATATAATGAAGCTGCTAAAATTTCAAACGAAGATGGAGACCCCAATATCCCTGAAGGGACGGTGTCATCCAAATCAAAAAGGCGGAAAAAGAAAAAGAAAAGCAGTTCTTCACTTACTGTGGAAGGAACAGAGACGTCTGCAGATCCTGTGGAGGGAAAGGGGGACAGAGTTGCCCTGCAGCCTAGAGAAAATTGAGAATTTGTCCCACGGGTAACCGAATATCCAGAGGGCCCAAGGCATAAGTCGCGTACCCCAAAGAAGTTTCTGTCCGGTGCCAACAGTGAGGAACCCTCGGCCAACCATCCCAGGGAAGTGGAGTCGAAGCCAGTGAGTGACGATCCCTTGACCAGCCCTGAAGATGCACTGCAAGCTGCTAGGCATGACTGTGATCTACTCTGTGAAGAATTGGAAAGGGAGAGAAAAAATAATGCTGAGCTACAGAAGACTGTGCTCGCAATTTACTCTGTGGCCAAGTCCGAATTGGAGGATCTCAAGACTGAGCTAGATACTGCAAAGGCTACTATTTCCACCATGGAGGAAAAGCAGAGCCAATCTGATAAAATGGTGGCTACGCTAAAGCGGAAGTATGAGGAGACACTGAAGCAGATGACAGTCTTCCAGCAAGAGGTTCACACTCTTCGCATAGAGCTGAATGCCTCACAACAGGAGGTCAACAGTGTCCGGATAGAGGTGGACGTATCTCAGAAGAAGTTCAGACACTCTGCAGAGCACTGAATGCCTCTCATCATGAGACCAACAGCTGCCGCACAGACCGGGAAGTTTCCAGAAAGGAACTACACAGTCCCACTGAGGAGCTGGACATTGCTAAAGAAACTATTGGTAATCTTGAAACAGATCTCAAAGTCTCTCAGAAGGAGCTTCAGACCCTCAACCTAGAGAAGGAAGTCTCACGCCAGGAGATTGTCATTCCCAAAGCAGATGTGCGTAAATGGAAGGAGGACTGCAAAGAGGCCCTGAAGAATACAGAGACTGAAAAACGAGAAAATTCAAGATTAAAAAGAGAAAACTTAAAACTGAAAGAAGAAAATTTTCAGTTAACAGAAGAAGTCAAGGAAAAGTTTGACGCAGAGCACCGACTGCAGAACCAACTGCAAGGTCTGCGTACACACCTCCAGTATGCTGAGGAGAAGCAGCAAACGCTACAGGAAGAAAAACTGCAGGCTGCTAAAGAGGTGCAAGCGCTGCAGGAACGTCTGAATACCCAGTACGTCCCCACAGAGCAGTATGAGAAGCTAGAGGCCACGCTGCATGTCTTCAGAGCATCATTGGAAGCGGAGCTTCGATACCAGGTGACTCTGTATGAGAGGGAGCGTGAGAAGGCTCAGAAACTGGAGCAAGAGCTGGAGAGACAGAGAGACTGTTCCATTCCCTTGAGTCAGTACACCAAGGAGAAAACAGATGCAGCGGCAACCTTGATGACAAAAATTACAGAGCTCCAGAATATGAAGGAGACTCTGATACAGATTCCTCCAATATGGAAAAAGGTATTGGCTCTGCCCAAGCACCAGTATCCCACAGTAACTAATGCCCGCAAGGACAAGGGTACAGTGAGAGTTGGGGACTCCACACAACTTCAAAACAAAATTACGAAGTTTGAGCCACCAAAGAAAGCACTAGCCAAACCTACAGCTGCCCAACAGGCAACAAACAGAGGTAGGAGTGCAGAATCAAAGCCAGAAGAATCCTTAGCTGAAGAAGTTGAACTGGCGACTCCGTGGTGTGGAGAAGCTGCAGAAAGACCACTTCAAGAGCAGATAACTCTAAGGGCTAGTCCTAACTGCTCTACAACTGTTGCCATACACTTTGTCTACAAAAAGAGGAGTGCCCGACGCAACAGAAATCTCAAGACCGCGCACGCGATAAAAAGACTTTACGTGGAAAAAGTCCTCCTCGAGCGACTGAGGAGTGCTGATCTCAAGCATCTTCGGGAGGAGACAAAAATAAACTGAGAAAGGGCTCCAATCCCAGCGGGACAGAGGGTTCTCTTCCTCTATCCACTCTCATTCCAGTCACAGAGATATCTAGAATGAGAGTGGAAGGATGGGCTTTGGCCGTGGTAAGCCCGAGCTTCCCAAAAACAGGGGAGGTATGTAACAGGGGACTTATCCCTGTTCAGTAATGTGCCTTTAATCTAGCAGTGTGGTAGTTAATTACTAAACACCACCTGCCTGATTAGATTGTTTACAAAAAGCCTGCCTTTGAGACAGGAAGTGACTCCTTAGCTCTGACTGAGAGCTGACCTTTGGAGCTGACCGGTCTTGAGCTGACCGGTCTTGAGCTCTGCACAGCAGAGCTGATTTCAAGACACAGTGAAAACTACTACACCTGAAGCTGAACCAGGAAGTGAGAAGATTTTCCCTACAAGAAACAGATAAGACTTTTATTCTTAAGAGACTGCTTATATCTGCTTATTTTCATGCTATATGTTTTGGGGCTGCGAGACATGCTTAACTAATGGAGATGTGAACTAATTGCACAGGATTTCACTAGAAATACTCCCAAGTGAATGGAAGCTTTGTTCCCCCCCTGTGTTTGGATAATTTCCTGATGAAAAGGAACAGGCACAATAAAGCCTATTATAATTCCACATTATAAAGCATCCTAATTGTGTACCTCTGTGAAAGTACGTCTACAAAGGGGTTAACTACATAACTAAGGATTTACCCCAAACTTCGGAATTAGTTAGCCCTGTTGACTCTTCTAACGAATCTCTACAAAATTCTTTGAGGTGGCTGAGTTATTAGGTCGGCAAGTTGCGATCTAGCCACGGGACCTTATAACCAAGACTGCATTTCTTGCACTTGCTTGCAAAGGACAATTTATTTTGTTCTCTTATCCCAGTAAGTGTTGTTTTAAGTGTATTCTGCAGTTGTCGTGTGTTTGTCAATCCAGGAAATAAATCGCAATTTATTTTGCAACTTGTTCTGTTCTATCGAGTACCCGGAAATATAAATGTGTTGATAAAGTTGATGTCCATCGTGACACTGGCTACGAACTACGACGATCTGAAACTCTCCTCTCCTGAACTTGGCAAGTACCTTAACCATTCTTCAATCTATAACCCTAACTTGGCTTGAACGACTACTCCATATCCTTGGCGCCCGCGTGGCTGTAGGTCCAATCCCCTACCTCAGCACTGCAGTCGCGCTTCGTTTGTGGTGAGCTAAGCGTTACATTATGCTCAGCCACACAAACTTCGACCCCGCTTAGGTAGGAAGAGTCCTGCGCACAGATGCAAGATACCTAACCACCCTAGAGGAAAAGATTGTGGGTAGTGAGCAAACCATGTGGTGAAAAAATTAAACTAAATACATATAATCAGCGCTCAAACCTATAAACCCTAACCTATATACAAATTAAAATAAATAGGTGCTCTACAAAACAAGAAAGAATCCCCTTTATGGGAAACCCTACACGTGATCCCTCACAGACTATCTTGATAGAATGGGGAATGGCTGCCTCAGGAATAAAACAAGCCTATCCACAAGGCATGTATACAGAGCATGAACAACAAAAAACAAAGAACATATAATACAACAAAATGATTCCTTGGCGCACTGACAGATATTAAACCTAACAAAGAGAATGTAGTCCCATGAATCAAATGATGATAAAGGATAAGATCCACAGTCCACAGTGTCCCGTTCCTTTTAGATTGAAGGCTGATCTGGGAATAAAAACAAAACAGCCATTGCGCAGTACCCTATGGTCAGTTCCATTTACCCCCACCGTTGCTAGTTACTTACTTAAAAGTAGATAAAAATGGGCCTCAAAAGGTTTCTTTATTTTCCTCACGGTTGGCTCCGACTTAATCCTGCTGCTGGTGACGTGATCTTTACTTCCAGCATCAGCACCACCATAGACTGTGTGGAAACAAAGATGGGCACCAATAGTGTGATACCATAAACATTTATTGCTAAAATAACATGGTAAAAAACATGCACTCACATGCCGTAATGCCCTATGTGTGTCCTACAATGTGCCGTCCGCTTACATGGGAGGATGCCGAGGGATTGCAGGAGGAGGCTGGAGTTGGCGTGGGTCCCCGCTTCGTGGCCGCGACTCGGAGCGCCTAGTCCCTCCTCCGTCGCGGCCACGAAGCGGGGACCCACGCCAACTCCAGCCTCCTCCTGCAATCCCTCGGCATCCTCCCATGTAAGCGGACGGCACATTGTAGGACACACATAGGGCATTACGGCATATGAGTGCATGTTTTTTACCCTGTTATTTTAGCAATAAATGTTTATGGTATCACACTATTGGTGCCCATCTTTGTTTCCACACGGTCTATGGTGGTGCTGACTCTGGAAGTAAGGATCACGTCACCAGCAGCAGGATTAAGTCGGAGCCAACAGTGAGGAATATAAAGAAACCTTTTGAGGCCCATTTTTATCTACTTTTAAGTAAGTAGCTAGCAACGGTAGGGGTGAACGGAACTGACCATAGGGTACTGCGCAATGGCTGTTATGTTTTTTTTCCCAGATCAGCCTTCAATCTAAAAGGAACGGGACACTGTGGACTGTGGATCTTATCCTTTATCATCATTTGATTCATGGGACTACATTCCCTTTGTCAGGTTTAATATCTGTCAGTGCGCCAAGGAATCATTGTGTTGTATTATATGTTCTTTGTTTTTTGTTGTTCATGCTCAGTGAGCAAACCATACTTTCCCTTCAGGAGGACTTTCGCACTCTTTCTCGTGCTTTACAGGACCCGCATTCCCCACTTGTACCTCCTATTCCTGAGATTCCCACTATGCCCGCTCTGCCTTTTTCTCAAGTAACTCGCTTACCTACTCCCAACCCTCATGAATGTCTGGGTTTTATGAATCAATGCTTTATACAATTTGAAATTAATCCTTCACATTTTACGGTACCCGCGCCAATGTGACGTATATCTTCTCTCTCCTTCTAGATGACACCCTCGCCTGGGCATCTCCCATCTGGGAGCGAAGAACCGACCTCACACAGGATATCAGAGCCTTTACCCAGGAATTCCGGAAAGTGTTTGATACACCTGGTCGTAAGGTATGTGCTTCCTCTGCACTTTTCTATTTTTCCCAATGCAGTCGTTCAGTCGCCAAATACGCTCTCGAGTTCAGCGGTATCACTGCTGAGACCGACTGGAACGACGTAGCCCTGACCGCAGCCTTTTGGCAAGGTTTATCGGAAACCTTGAAGAATGAATTGGCAGCCTACGACCGTCCCACCGACTTGGAGGAGCTCATCGCTGTGTGTATCAAGTTGGATCATCGCCTCCTGGAGAGACGTTCGAGAAGGTTCAACATCGTACTACTCCAGCATGAATCAATCCTGGTCAGGTGAGCTCCACTGAGGTGTCTACCCCAGATACGTCTGAACCTATGCAAATAGGAGGTATCAGTCTTTCCAAATCTGAGAAATTATGTCGCAAAAACGCAGGCCTATGTCTTTACTGTGGGGTTGCTGGACACTTTTCCTATTTTTGTCCCCAAAAGTCGGGAAACGCAAGGTTCCCATGAATCCTGGGGGGGTCTCATTGGGAATGCTTTTTCTCTCCCCTATGTCTATTGATAACCCGTCTCGCATTCTTGTCCCCATTACACTCTTTGGGGAGGGCTTTCAAGTATCTACGCTTGCTTTCATTGATTCAGGCACCCGAGGAAACTTCATAGATCAAGCTTTTGCAGAACGCCATCTGGTTCCTACCAGGCACAGAAAGAAGCCCATCGCTCTTGAAGCCATTGACGGAAGACCCCTGCTGCCGGCCTTTATCTCCTTGGAGACAATGGTGCTACAACTTAAGGTACAAGAAACACACCTGGAAACGATCCAATTTAATGTCATCTATACTACTTCTAATAGCGTGATCCTCGGGCTACCCTGGCTTCAGATTCACAACCCTCGGGTTGATTGGTTCAACAAGGAACCCATCCAATGGGGGACATTTTGCCACAAGAACTGCATTCTAGAGGCAAGTAGTATCGGGATACCAGGGAGTCCGAGGAGCAGGAGAAGGAGAAAGAGAAGGTATAATTGTCAGACGAGTACGCTGAGTTTCAGGACATCTTCGATAAGGTCCGATCGGAGGCTCTGCCCCCTCACCACCCATTCGATTGTCCCATCGATCTGCTTCCAGGCACTACTCCCTCCGGAGTGACTTCTTACCCATTGTCTATGCCGGAGACCAAGGCAATGAAAGAATACATTGCGGAAAACTTACAGGAGGGGTTTATCAGGAAATCAACTTCTCCTGCAGGCGCAGGGTTTTTCTTTGTGAAGAAGAAGGACGGATCTTATCTTTTGATATCTTATAAAGCACCCTGTGTGTGAAACGCGTTAGAGTGACTATATCAGTACTTTTTTCCTGTCCATGTTTTTATATCAATAAACCCTTCTGAATTACTCACCCCACGACTGACGCTGTGCACCGTTTTTTTCCTTTCGTGGTATTTGCATGCTTTTACCCTAGAGGTCGATGCCTCTGACATGGTCGTAGGCGCCGTTCTATCCCAAAGGAAGAATTCCCTGTCCAGGTTGCATCCTTGTGCATTTTTTTAGAAAAAAAATTATTCGGCCCAATGCAACTACGACGTTTGGAAACGGGATCTACTGGCCAGGAAGCTAGCTCTCGAAGAATGGAGACATCTGCTTGAGGGCACGGATAATCTGATAACCATCCTCACGGATCATAAGAACTTGCTTTATATGGAAGGTGCACGTAGCCTGGGAGCCCGTCAAGCCAAATGGTCACTGTTCTTCTCTAGGTTTAATTTCACAATTTCCTACCTTCCCGGATCCAAGAATATTAATTCTCCATGGACTATTATCCCGAGAGGGATTAACCCCAATTAACCCCAATTATGAAGGGGTTACCCCCCAGCTGGCCACAACTACCATCGTGTGGGAGGCAAGGGGTTAACTATAAAAATGGTTAAATGTATTTATATTCCCCTGCCTCAGTACACTGTGTATTCTCCTTTGGTTGTAATGTATTTTTCTAGTTACATGTGTTTTTACTTTTACCATGGTTGCACCAAGCACATACACTGGGATAAGGTCGGGAGGGAAAGGGTTAACTGTGTTTGAATGTTTATGGCCCTTTGTTCCCCTTCCCGCCTTTTCAGCCACAATTTGCCGGCAGTGTCCATAGGTCGCCATTGGAGCTCCATAGAAGTCAATGGAGATTGTGAAGTTTTTGACCCTATACGTAGGAAGACCAGCAGATGGCGCCCGAGAGGATGAGCGGAGCTTCCCCATTGAAATGAATGGCGTAATGCATTTCAATGGGAAATACCTCGAGTCCGCTTTCCTAGAACGAGGTGATACATTGGGGGCTATGCACTAAGCAGTGAGCTTTTGCGCCAGGCTGAAAAAAAATTGCACGGCCGTTAAAAAGTGAAGCTGGTAGCACGATTCACTAAGGCCTTGAGCCCATTTTCTATCGGACATGCCAAAAACTGGCCTATCGTGCGTGCAATGTTTTTTCCCTCTGCTAGCGCACTGAAACTTCCCTACTCTGATTGGCTCTAGTAGACCATGTGACAGAGGCTTTGGGGAGAACGGATGTAACGTCATCCAAAGCCTGTCACATGGTACTTCAGCCAATCAGAGTTGGGATTTCGTTCCCACGCTCTGATTGGCTACCGTAACATGTGTCGCCGGCCATCTTTGTTTTGATGACATCATCTTAAAGGCAAATGAAGCTCAGCCATTCTGATTGGCTGGCTTCATTCCCTTTAAATGACGTCATCATTTAAAAAAAAAACTAAATCACATGGTTTACACGGCCCAATCAGGGACGTGTGAACCATTTGACGAAAATGTGACGTCATAGGCCTATAAAAGCCTATCTCGTCTCATTTTGAAGCCAGACGCCGAGGAGGACGGACCTCCTGGAAGAAGAAGAGGACCAGGGCGTGGCACTAGAAGAGAAGAAGACCCGGAAGAAGACAGAAGAATACAGAATACAGATGAAGACCACCTTTGACAAAATGGATTACAAATAGAAGAAAGAAGACACAGTTGGATTGTAAGGGTTTATTATTTTATAGTTACCTGTGGATTGGTTCGAGTGCTTCCGGTTCCCCTGGATTTAGCTGTGTCGGACATCTAATGGTAAGTAAACAAAGAAAAGTAAATATTATTTTACTTTTACAGGTTTTTTTGATTTTTTATTCATGTGGTTTTTTTTTATGTCCATTTAATGCCTCTGAATTTATGTGTGTCCCTATGGATATACATACATACATACAGGGACACTGAATGGCTGTTTTGTATTGTATTTTTTGATGTAATATTTTTGTTTTTATGCTCATTTATTGCCCCTGTATGTAATGTTTAGCTATATTTGGTAAACATACAGGGTTAATAAATGATTGTTTTGCAAATGTTTATTTATGCTCTTTTGATGATTTTAACATGTATTTTGCAGCTTTGGTTAGGAATTGGTGTGTGTAATGTAATTGATATTTATTTACATGTAATTTATCATGATTTTGCAATAGTTTTTTTTCAGGGGCTTGCTTTTTAATATTGGTTTAATTTTGGTAGTAAATTTTGTATGATGGTGGATACTTTGAAGTAGAATCGTTTTAACAATGGTTTGGTTTTAGGAATTGAACAGTGATTTGTGTTATTGATTTTGATTGGATAGCAATTGATTTGTGATTAGATTAATTGATTGATGGTAAATATGTTTATGCTTACTTGCTTAGTTTTTGTATCTTGTTGGTAATTGTTTTTTTTTTTTTTTTACATAGATTTGGAATAGTGTTACATGATGCACAGATTAATTGCATCATGTACACACTAAAATGCAATTGTTGGGTTTAAATTTGGTATATATGTATTTGTGTAGGTGCTGTATTTTTATGGTACATGAGAGATTATTTCTTTTGCAATGAGCTGCTGATTTCATTTTGGATTGCAATGTGCTGGTTTGGAGATTGAGATGTAAAGTTTTAATATCAGCATTTTTCTGTAATCCTTAACTATATATATATATATACATCTATATATATTACACACTGTACAAATGAATGGGTGAAGGGTTGGTATTGGTGCTGGGTGGTTTAACCCCTTAATTACTTTGGTGGATATTAACCACTAAGGTGATTAAGGTGTTAACTGGCACCTCAAAGTATTTTCAATGTATTCTTTTGCCAACGGAGCCCGTTTGATGACCGGAGAGCATCTCATTGCCAGGGGGTAATTAGAACTCTATTTATTTACTTGATTGATGCTTTTTATGTGTATATTAATGGGCAAATAATATGTTATCCATATCTGGATAATAGTTTTTTTGCACATTACTGTACTGTATGTGTTTGGGGGGGGGGGGGGGGGCGTGGGTATTTATTTCATTAAATGTGTAGGATGAGGTTTATTTATTTTAAATACAGGGTTGGTTCCTTAGGTCTGCAGAGACCTTTGGAGACCACCTGAGGTCTCCTCGGACGCACACGGGTACAAGGCTGCCGGGTCCACGGGTGACACCTGCGGGGAAAAATGGGAGCCCCACATCTGTGGGGGCCCAACAGACCTTAGAGACAACCCGGGGGCCCCCGACCCCCGTGGGAACCACCCGAGAAACCTCAGACACCTGTGGGGTTGACCCAGGGCCCCCCCATACACTCGCACACCTACCCGTGGAGACACCATTTGGGGCCCACGGTGACCCGTGGAGACCACCTGGAGGACCACAGCGCATGACCTCCAGACCCTGTTTGAAACCCTTTGCTGGGCCACTGTGGGGCTTTCGGACACCCACCAGGACCAACGGGGACTCCCGTGGGCCTGGGGTATTAACCCTTTATGTAAAATAATAAATCAGGTATTTACGGGGGGCACAGGGGGTGGGTTATGTTTTGTTTATTAAATATAGTGATGTTTATTGTGTTTAACGGGGGTGGGGGAAGTGGGTATTGTCCCCTTGCCAGGGTGGGTAGGCCACCCTTTGGGTAGTGGGTGGTTAGGCCTCATGGGGTGGGTAGTGGGGGAGGGTGTTTATGCCTCCCGAGTGGTGGTTGAGGGTGAGTTAACCCCTTAATGACTATTGCGGTTAATGACCGCTAAGGTGATTAAGGGGTTAGGGGAAATTACATTGGCTATTTTGATTCTTGTGTATGTTTTGCAGCATCGGAGGGGACATGGGCAGGATGAAGATGAGGATGAAGACAGCCTTCATTGTGGGTGCCTTGAAAAGGTAAGTGTAATATGTATTTACTGTATTTATTGTGATTAATGTATTTAAAATGGGCAAATGCAATCCATATGTGGATAATAGTAATTTTTCCCATTACTGTATTGTATGTGTTAGGGGGCAGGGGGAAGGGGGGTTTATTTAGTTAGAAATATTGTTTATTTTTTTGAGGCACACCATTGGTACCGCAGACCCGCGGGGACCCAGGACGGCCGCGGGGACCTCAGACTCCCGCGGGGACCCCCGTAACCCCGCTTGGTCAGCCGGGGACACCCACGGGACCTGCGGAGTCAGCCGGGGACCCCTGGGGGGTTAGCCGGGGACACCCGTTGGCCTATTGAATGGGTGTTGTGCCTGCAAAAATGTAAACAAAGAAATTTTTCTAAGTCCTGCTTTTTTTATGACTTGCCTTTAGCTGGTGATCTTGTTTCAGTGCAACTTTCAAGTACGAAAAGTTAGCGGAGCTTAAAGAATTGCGTTGAAGGGCAGAAATCAGCGCAAACTGCACAGCTGATCGTACGAGCAAAGTTGGACTTAAAAAAAATTCTCCAAAAGTCAGTTTTGGAGCGCAAAGTGCCTGTTAGCACTGCTCTTTGAATCGTGCTCAGCGGAACATCACGTTCTAAGAGCACTGTGCGTTTTTAAAACGACTTATCACAGTTTAGTGCATAGGCCCCATTATAACCGTGTTGCCTGCTTTTTACCTCCAAAAACCAAAAGCTGTTGGTTAGATCAACTAACAAAGGGCTTCAAAAAATGCCTAAACTGCAAGGCCTGTCGGAATAATACATTAACTAACATTAGGGTAACTTCCTTTAACAGTATCGTGTCCAATTTAAATTATAATATTAAATCACATATCACCTGTGACAGTAAAGGGGTGATCTATGTGCTACAATGTGGTTGCAACCTACAGTATGTGGGTAGAACAATAAGGAAACTTAAAACAAGATTGGGAGAACATATTAGAAATATATGCAATGGTTTAGAGACGCATAGTGTCTCAAACCACTACAAAATTAAACATAACAAAAACCCATCTTGTCTAAAATTCTTTGGGATTGAAATTGTTAAACCCGACTGGAGGGGAGGAGATTACATTAAGAAAATCAATAGAAGAGAATCCTTCTGGATTTTCACACTCCAATCCCTGGCACCCAAGGGGTTAAATTTGGATATGGAAATTACCGCATTTCTCCCTTAATGTTAAAAGATCCTTTCAAACAAACAAAAACTCTGACTCAATACGCATGTTTTATTAGTGATTTAGCATGTCAAAATAATATTAGTCAATATAAAGTATTTATTGCATATGTCGTGTTATAAATTGTTGTGAAGCAGATGGCATCTTCAGAAATCCATGATTTTAAATACTATATTAGCTATCCACTCACATTCTTAATAAATTATGTTCTTAATAATTCCCTCATTGAAGACTTCCAACTGAATTCAGAAATACAAACAAGACTATTTCAATCAATTTAATAGGTTTTAACTACCTTTCTACCTTAACTGCTCAATTGATCTCTACTTTTAGACTTCCTTTTTAACACTCACAGGAGACATATGATTAATAAAGGTTTTCTAAATATGCCACCTGTTTTTAAAATATTGTTATGTGCAACACCTTAATTTTATTGTGTATATTAATTGATGTACTAGTATATATCCGGCTGAAAATGAAATGATATACAGTCAGAGCAAAACCAGCACTGTAAAGGTTAAGATCGGAGACTCCACAAGGTATAAAAGACTACTGCTACCCCGAGCTTGCTGACGTCACTGAGGAAGCATTGGCGAAACGCGTCTGACGTTTTTTGGTCTCTACAAGCCACCATAGCGAGGAGTTCTGATTTCCCTGGCCCAGCGTCTCACCGTCTGCGCATGCGCATGCACAGCGGAGCAGGGAAGCCTGGAATTGTCTGCACGGGGAAGATAGGCGGCCGGAGGAGGAGGACATAGCCTGTGCACGGGCTCTGGACATCCGCACTGCGGCCACCTGCAACCCAAGCCACAGACAGCACACATCTGCCAAGCGGGAACCAGCCGAGACGGGACACCACAGCCCAGAAAGGGACAAGCTGTGGAGCCTGGCGGCATCTCCTTCCTATGCTCGAATTGATCGGTCGCTTGTAAGTTTTAAATCTCTAGTTTTTATTCGTAAATAAACTGTATTGCACTATTTTTTCCCTTTTATTCTTTTACTAAGGAAGATAATAGGAGGCATTTCCTCGGCCTCAATCCATTTAACTGCACATAGAAGAGAAGACATCTGTTCAAGACACCAACTACAAAAAGAGGAGGAGACATCAAATCAAGTTTTGAGAGTTTTTAATGTGAGTGTGTCCCCAGTCAACAAGTTTGATTTAATATCAGCTTTCCCTTGTCTTCATTTCTCACCCCTCCCAACCCCCCCCCCCCCTTCTCTCTACCCTGATGAAAAAGTGTGCAAAACTTTGAGCTGTCTTTTTTCACTGTGGCCCTTCTCTCTCTCCTTTGCCTTGCATATAATACACGCCGTGGAGCCGCAAGCAGAGTGACGCGCCCGAGGACATTTCACCCTTTTTTCTACTCAAATCCACACAGAGGTTGGTGAATAACCTCTGAAAGACTCAGGCAGCGAAATCACTTTGTGGAAAGGATTGGAACCACATATTGAACAGTAGGCAAAATTCTTTTATTGGCGCAAACTTTCCCCCTTTTTTCCCTAATATCTGTTGTATTCATTTAGTTTGCAGCCTAAAAGTACCCTACAATATGGAGAAATTATCACTATACTATACCAGACTACATAGAGGTTCCATCTTAGAAGATGTTTTTGACACCTCACTAGGAGAAGACATGATCACTACAGATGAAATTGTTATTAGTCCTGGTCTAGATGAGGATAAAATGTTTTTCGAATTTCAAAATTTAGAAAAACTAATGACAGAAGAAATAAAAGTGTGTTGGGAACTGGCAGCAATAGAAAAATATATTGCAAAATCTAGAATACCCAGGTGGTTACGTCTATATAAAAATCCAACGTTAGAACAAGATAACCCCACATTCATTAAAGAATGGAATAGAATCCTAGACAATTGTTCTTTTAAACTAATGCGATTCATAACAATCACAAGGGGGGAGACATTAAAAAGGATCGACAAAGAAATTATTGAAACACAACGTAATTTAGAAGCATATGAAGAACATGAGGAGTTTAACCCCTGCGAAATAGAAATTAAAGATAGACTAGATAAACTAGAAGAAACAACAAAAGACAATAAGAGGACTAAATTTAAAAGGGATAGAATAGATTATGAAGAAAATAAATACCGAGATTACAAAACCAAAGATAAGAGCAACGGGGTAGTAGCAACACAGAAGGAAAGAAGTAGCTCAAGGACAATTGATAAAAGAGAAAAAAGAGAAAAAGAAAAAGAGAAAGGGAGAGATAGGCATAGATACACACAGCCCAATAATCGTAAGGAGAATAGAGATTATTTTAGGGATAACTCTAAACAAAGTAAATACACAAATTGGAAAGCAACTAATAATAATAGAAAAGATGACGGAAATTCTAGAGCATATAAAGAAAAAGAATATCATGGTAGAGAGAATAAAGATACAAATTCTAGAGAGTATCAATATAGAAGGGATAGAGGCTATGAAGGAGGTAATCAAAGAGAAAGAAGAGAGGGTGAAAGGATTAGATCACCATGGAGGAGTGACAATCAATATCAGAATAGAGACCTCCCTTTTCTAGATCAAAGGAGAGGGTGGGAACGAGACATAGAACCAGAGGGATATTACCCACGGATGTGGAGAGCAACCTCGGACATAACGTCCAGGGAAAGAAGAGATGGAGGAAGAAGAGAGGCTGCAGAGGGGGGAAGAAGAGAGCAACGAAGATAGAGAAAGCTAATACCAATTCAGGAATATTCAATCTTAGCAAACACATTTTAAATAAAGAAGAAGAGGGTATTCTAAGTAGAGGGCTCAATTTTGCCCCATCTAATAGAGCGTCAGTATTTCAAACATTCATGGATGCTCAGAAATATATAAGAAGACTGACCCTAAAAAGGTACTTTGAAAAAACTAAGACTGACCAGGGAGATACAGGCCTGACGAGTGGAGGAGATACAAATAATCTCTTTACACATACGGCATTAAAAAAACCCTCCACATTCTAACCAAGCTTTTGTAGGGGCCCATATTTGGAAACCTTTCAAAAGCTGGTGGAAGAAGATTTAAGAAAAATAGGAACTAAAAAAGGTAAAGCAAGACCAAACCTTACTAAGAAGGAACGAGAAGTCTTGGATAATTTAGCCGATAATAAAGAGCTGGTAATCAAACCAGCCGATAAAGGAGGTGGAGTGGTGATTTTAGACACTTCAGACTACATAAAGGAGGCAGAAAGACTTTTGGGGGATACTAATACATATGTGAAACTAAGATCAAATCCAATTATATCTTATACAAAAGAACTTTCAGAACTCTTAGATGATGGCCTCCAGAAAGGGATTCTTTTAAAAAAAGAACATGACTTTATAACAACTCAGAATCCGAGAACACCGGTCTTCTATTACCTGCCAAAGATGCATAAATCTTTAACAAACCCCCCAGGAAGACCCATAATATCTGGGATCGGCTCCTTAACCCAGAACTTCTCTGCCTATATAGATACCATCCTGCAACCTGCAGTTAAAAAGTTGCCTTCACACATTAAAGATACAACACAGGTGATACAATCACTAGAGAAGATTCAATGGCAGTCTGACTATATACTTGCTACCTGTGACGTCACATCACTCTACACATGCATAGATCATGTGCAGGGGTGTGATGCCACGAGGTATTGTCTAGATAAATACTTAGAACTGGAAGATACACAGAAAAGCTTTTTAACAGAGGGGATTAGCTTCATTTTACATCATAATGTTTTTTGGTTTGAGGGGGAATACTTCTTGCAGAAACGAGGGACCGCAATGGGCACCAGGTTTGCCCCCAGCTATGCTAATTTGTTTCTTGGATGGTGGGAAGATCAAGTAATCTGGCCCAACAAGACATGGGAGGCAAACCTGGTGCTCTACAAACGCTATATAGATGATATTATCATCATATGGAAAGGCGACCTCGAATCAATACAAACCTTTTTTACCACTATGAATATCAACAATTTGAATTTGATTTTTACTTATGATTCAAGCATATCCAAAGTGATATTTTTGGACTTAGAAATTTTTATTGAAGACGGAGCAATTAATACAAGAACACATTTTAAAACAGTCAACTGTAATAATTTTATCAAAGCCAACAGTTGCCATAAGCGAAATTGGTTGGAGAATGTCCCCTATGGGGAATTCCGGCGCTTAAAACGCAACTGTACTAAAATACGAGATTTTGAGGAACAGATAATCCCTATGAAAAATAAGTTCCTAGAGAAGGATTACAATAAAGAAACCATTGACAAAGCGTTACAAAAAGTAGGGGAGGTTGATAGAAAAGATATGCTAGTTTACAATAATAAAAAGACACAAAACAAATCAGATGTTTTTATTCCTTTTACCACAACTTACAGCACAAATTCAAAAGAAATTGAAGTGATTTTAAAAAAACATTGGCCTATTTTAAAACAAGATGACCTTTTAAAAGGAATAATCGGAGATAAGCCTACTGTAATTTATTCAAGAGCACCAAATATCAAGCAGAAATTGGTGCCCAGCTTTTTACCTCCAAAAACCAAAAGCTGTTGGTTAGATCAACTAACAAAGGGCTTCAAAAAAATGCCTAAACTGCAAGGCCTGTCGGAATAATACATTAACTAACATTAGGGTAACTTCCTTTAACAGTATCATGTCCAATTTAAATTATAATATTAAATCACATATCACCTGTGACAGTGAAGGGGTGCTCTATGTGCTACAATGTGGTTGCAACCTACAATATGTGGGTAGAACAATAAGGAAACTTAAAACAAGATTGGGAGAACATATTAGAAATATATGCAATGGTTTAGAGACGCATAGTGTCTCAAACCACTACAAAATTAAACATAACAAAAACCCATCTTGTCTAAAATTCTTTGGGATTGAAATTGTTAAACCCGACTGGAGGGGAGGAGATTACATTAAGAAAATCAATAGAAGAGAATCCTTCTGGATTTTCACACTCCAATCCCTGGCACCCAAGGGGTTAAATTTGGATATGGAAATTACTGCATTTCTCCCTTAATGTTAAAAGATCCTTTCAAACAAACAAAAACTCTGACTCAATACGCATGTTTTATTAGTGATTTAGCATGTCAAAATAATATTAGTCAATATAAAGTATTTATTGCATATGTCGTGTTATAAATTGTTGTGAAGCAGACGGCATCTTCAGAAATCCATGATTTTAAATACTATATTAGCTATCCACTCACATTCTTAATAAATTATGTTCTTAATAATTCCCTCATTGAAGACTTCCAACTGAATTCAGAAATACAAACAAGACTATTTCAATCAATTTAATAGGTTTTAACTACCTTTCTACCTTAACTGCTCAATTGATCTCTACTTTTAGACTTCCTTTTTAACACTCACAGGAGACATATGATTAATAAAGGTTTTCTAAATATGCCACCTGTTTTTAAAATATTGTTATGTGCAACACCTTAATTTTATTGTGTATATTAATTGATGTACTAGTATATATCCGGCTGAAAATGAAATGATATACAGTCAGAGCAAAACCAGCACTGTAAAGGTTAAGATCGGAGACTCCACAAGGTATAAAAGACTACTGCTACCCCGAACTTGCTGACGTCACTGAGGAAGCATTGGCGAAACGCGTCTGACGTTTTTTGGTCTCTACAAGCCACCATAGCGAGGAGTTCTGATTTCCCTGGCCCAGCGTCTCACCGTCTGCGCATGCGCATGCACAGCGGAGCAGGGAAGCCTGGAATTGTCTGCACGGGGAAGATAGGCGGCCGGAGGAGGAGGACATAGCCTGTGCACGGGCTCTGGACATCCGCACTGCGGCCACCTGCAACCCAAGCCACAGACAGCACACATCTGCCAAGCGGGAACCAGCCGAGACGGGACACCACAGCCCAGAAAGGGACAAGCTGTGGAGCCTGGCGGCATCTCCTTCCTATGCTCGAATTGATCGGTCGCTTGTAAGTTTTAAATCTCTAGTTTTTATTCGTAAATAAACTGTATTGCACTATTTTTTCCCTTTTATTCTTTTACTAAGGAAGATAATAGGAGGCATTTCCTCGGCCTCAATCCATTTAACTGCACATAGAAGAGAAGACATCTGTTCAAGACACCAACTACAAAAAGAGGAGGAGACATCAAATCAAGTTTTGAGAGTTTTTAATGTGAGTGTGTTCCCAGTCAACAAGTTTGATTTAATATCAGCTTTCCCTTGTCTTCATTTCTCACCCCTCCCAACCCCCCCCCCCTTCTCTCTACCCTGATGAAAAAGTGTGCAAAACTTTGAGCTGTCTTTTTTCACTGTGGCCCTTCTCTCTCTCCTTTGCCTTGCATATAATACACGCCGTGGAGCCGCAAGCAGAGTGACGCGCCCAAGGACATTTCACCCTTTTTTCTACTCAAATCCACACAGAGGTTGGTGAATAACCTCTGAAAGACTCAGGCAGCAAAATCACTTTGTGGAAAGGATTGGAACCACATATTGAACAGTAGGCAAAATTCTTTTATTGGCGCAAACTTTCCCCCTTTTTTCCCTACGTGTGTCAGGACTAAAACTCCCAGGATACCTCCTGCAGGTCTCCTTCAACCTCTATCTGTTCCGGATCAACCATGGACACATCTGTCAATGGATTTCATTGTAGACTTGCCTACTTCCAAGGGTATGGACACCCTTCTCGTAGTAGTAAAACGTTTTTCGAAGCTGGCATACTTCAAAGCTACGGTGCCAGGATCCGGATCCATTTGCGGTCACCGTGAACCTGCATTCTGCCTCAGTGTAAGTGTCCGTCTCCCCTTGCCAGTTGTTCATATTTCTATGGTGGTTTCATTCTAAATCGTTAAATAGACTTTTCACTATTTTGTTTTATTCATTACATGCATTTTATTGTTTGTATGCTGTGCCGCTTAGGGCTTAGTTAGCATCAGAGGTTACTCTCTATGATTACTGAGTTTCAGCTGCATAGCACTTTTAGCTGAGGTGGAGTTGGATCCCCTCAGTACCTGTGTATTTTTTAATAAATTACCATTAACTAATCCCTGGTGCGCATTTGTGCATTTTTTCTTATTCTGTTTTTCAGGGTGCCCTCCCCCCTCCTCTAGGGGGGACCCCCTTGAAGTAGGAGCCTTTGGGGAGACGCTCCATTCACGTGCTGCAAAGGGATTGTCCACATTTTACTACAGCACGAGCGCTGAATATCCTGCTTTTTCTCCATACTTCAAAGCCCTCAATGGTCTGCCCAACTCTCCCAGATTAGCTGACATCTTTATCAAGGAGATCTTCCGGTTACATGGTGTACCCTTGGAGAAAGTGTCAGATAGAGGATCCCAGTTAATTTCTCGTTTCTGGTGCTCGTTTTGCCTTCAGCTAGGTATCGCCCTCCATTTCTTGTCGGGATACCACCCACAGATAAATGGTCAAACGGAGAGGACCAACCAGTCCCTGGAAAAGTATCTTCGGTGCTTTACCTCGGATTTCCAAGATGACTGGACAGAATTCGCCCACAATAATGCACATAGTAGCTCTACTCTGGAGTCACAGTTCTTCGTGAACTACAGCTTCAATCCTTCTACTCTTCCTCTTGTTTTACCCTCATCAGTGGTCTCAGCGGCGGATGACAGAATTAAGGACTTTCAGGATCTATGGAGAAAGATTCAGGTCAGGCAGGCGGTCAATTGGCAAAAGTATCAGGCAGCGCAGACCTGCTCTGGACTTTAAACCCGGCGACAAGGTCTGGTTGTCATCCTGGAACATCAGGCTGAAGGTACCCTCGATGAAGTTTGCGCCGAAAATTCTTGGACCCTTTGAGATTTCCGAAAGGATCAATCCCGTGGCATATCATCTTGTTCTTCAGCCTTCTATAAAGATTCCTTCTGTTTTTCACGTCTCTGCTCAAACCAGTAGTCCAGAATGCCTTTTCAGTTCCGGTGATTCCCACCTCTCCACTCATGGTTCAATGACATCCTGAATACGAGATCCAATCTATCCTTGACTCCATGATATCCAGAGGTTCGCTACACTATCTTGTACATTGGAGAGGTTTCGGCCCGGAGGAAAGGTCATGGATTCCGAGCCACCAAGTCCACGCAGCCAGACTAGTTCGCATGTTCCATGCTAAATTCCCAGAGAAGCCATTGTGGAGTCGCCTGGAGGTCGCTCCTAAAGGGGGCGGGTACTGTGAGGATTCGACATCCTGGAGGTCGCAGACCGTCTTCTCACCCCAACAAGCCTTCCGTGATGGATGCCCAGGATGCGTGATGGATACCCAGGATGCGTGGTTTCATGGTCTCAGTACGCGCGCGCGCGGACCTTATGCCCTCTGTTCAACTGCCCGTGGATTCAGACCCTGTCCCCATCGCTGTCACACGACGTGGACGTTCGGCAAGCCTCCTGCTGATGCAAGAGTCAGACCCTGCTCCCTGAACTCTGTGACGCACACGAACAGTCCCACCCTCAACCCCAATTTGGCTGCATCATAGGGCACACCTGTGTGCACCAGCAGCCAATCGATTTTCACTTCCTGATTCTGCCCTGGCTGGCTATTGGAGGCTCCTCCTATTTATACCCACAATCTATAATCATTCATCGCTGAGCATAGTAATTGTGACGCCATGCCTTGCCACATCCTTGTTCCTGAACACTTGCCTTTCCTTGCCTTGTATGCTGATTAACCTCGTGTTGCCTGTACCCTGCAAGCTCCTTGGACTCCGCTTCTCTCCACTCCTGATCCGGCTTGTACGACTATTCTCCTGTCTCCAGTCATGACCTTTGCTAAGTACTCCAACGATCCGACATTCTCCTATCCTGAACCTGGCAACATACCCCGACAATCCGATACTCTCCAATACTCTCCAATCCAGAACCTGGTTATGAACTATTACGATCTGAAACTCTCTGCACCTGAACTTGGCAAGTACTTTAACCATTCTCCAATCTATAACCCTGACTTGGCTTCAACGACAACTCTACATCCTAGGCGTGCCCGCGTGGCTGTAGGTCGGCATTATCCAATACCCAACCTCAGCACCACGGTCGCACTTCGCTTATGGTGGGCTACGCGTTACAGTACTTTGGCGAGAGAGGGGTTAATTAGGCCATTAATAAAGGCATTATACCCGGCTGATTAACCCTAAATCGCATTGGGACTGAATGGGTTAACTGTATGTGCACCACACTGTTATGTTTTCCCCTACACCCACCTTCTTGTCCCCATTTTGCAGTCCATTCCCTAGCTGCAGAAATAGGAATGTATAGAAACTGTGCCAATTAGTTTTGAGACACAAGAGGGAGTTGTGAGAGCTAAACATAGCGCTGATTGAAAACGTGTGGCTATGTATCGGTGGCCGCGTTGAAAGTATAGGTGTCCATTTCTTAGCTTTCGACCTCGCAACCGCAAGGTTAATTGAGTAAGTGGTTTCCGGTCTAACTGAAGTCGTTTCTGTCAAAATGTATCCGCTACCTTGTTAGCTTCATAACTTGAAAGAGGGAAAGTCAATTGACGTGGGAATCGGGTTAAACCGCAAACCCACATCATCGGGTTAAACCGCAAACCCACATAATAGCCCGTTCAATTAAAGAAGCTAACTCGCGAACGGAATAAGCTAGCACTCTAATTTTTGGAGTGCAGTAAGAAATAATGACACCATACACACATATATAAAATTTATAGTAGTGGCACAAGCAGAACATATTGTTTTAATAAACTGTGGGGCCTATGCAGAGAGCAGCGAGAAGCGCAATCTCGCCAGGTTTTCGCCAAATATGCCTACAGAAATTTAGTATATGGCGAGAAACTTGCGAGATGAGGAAAAACCGGCAGTTTTTTTTTTTTGTTTTAAAAACTCGCCGCGCAGGTGGCGAGAAGCAACATCTCGCCAGTTTTTAAACCCGCCATATGCAGGTAGCCCCGATCAGCATCTCGCTGCTGATCGCGCCAATAAAATGGAGAGATGTTCTCCAAATAGCTCCGCCAAAAAAAGTTGGCAAGAAGCTGGAGCTGAGCGGCGATAGGGGACATTAAAAAAAAATCAGGTCCTTTTCCTGGCTGGGATTGATGCCGGGTGGCTCCAGAGCTGATACCCATTAATACCAGCACCGGAGCCCCCCGGCATGCATCCGAGGCAGGAAAAATGCATGTACAGCCCACTTCATTACCTTAGTGGGTAACCGCTAAGGCAATGAAGGGGTTAACCCACCGTGCCAGCTTTATTGTGGGTAGCGGGTGTGGGTGAAGGGGGTATTTGGCCCTTGGTGTGAGTTTAGGGCTTGCGGGGGGGTTGCGGGTGCACTTAACCCCTTCACGACCATAGCAGTTAATACCGCTACGGTCATGAAGGGGTTAACCCCTCCCGCTACCCCCCCCCCGCAAGCCCTAAACAACCAGCGTTGGAGCTAATACCTCCTTCACCCACACCCACTACCCACAATGAAGAATATATTTATATATATATATATATATATATATATATATATATATATATATATATATATATATATATATAAAGATAACAGCAGGCACTTCAAAGGCTCCAAAGAAATAGGTGCTTGTTCAACAAAAATAACAGGTAACCAGGTGTCCCACCAAGGAGACAAAAAACAGCACTCAAGGTATATTGCAAAAGTGTATTAGATAAAAAGCAGGCACATATAAATCCAACGTTTCGGTCCTGTATAGGACCTTCCTCAGGGGCGTGCTGGAGAACACTGCCCAAGGAAAACATATATACCCATCACCCACCTGTGTGCATATTCAAGAACCAGCTGATTGTAATTAAAAACGGGAGCACTGTAGGCGCATGGGAGCCCTGTCATCACTGTGCAGCAGCTCAGCCTCACCACTCCTCTGTTTACACTTAGCTATCAATGCCAGACACACCGCACATGTGCGCCTGTGGGTGGAGCCAGTGAGCACACCAGTCATTCTAAGGCATCCCCCGTTGCCATGGCGATGCAACTAAAGCATCTGTAACCATGGGAGTGTAGGCAGAAGCAGACTGCAATAGGGAGCAGGGGCACTGAGCCGTTTGAACATGATGACGTCACATCACCAGCAGCAACAGGTCCTGTAACCAAAATGAAAGTGGAGTATTAAAAACACATGAAGAGGTGAAAATATATACTCCAGGTGCACAGTATTACTAAAAATCACTATCAATAGTGCAACAACAATAAATATACTAATATCACTCTAACATGCTACCAAGAGAAATGAATAGTGAATGCAGATTTGCTTGTAAGAGTTTGAAAAAGCAGACATAAAGGAAAGGAAGGAACAGGAAGGGGGAGTGGAGGAAAAGGGGAGAGGGAAAGGGGGATGGAAGGGAAAGGGGGGGAGGGGAAAGGGGAAGATGGAGGGAGGGAAAGGGGGGAAGGGGGCGAAAGGGGGTAGGAGGGGAAGGGGTGCTAAGGAGCAAAAATGGGGTCACATAATAAGGCAAAAATAAGCCCAAAGATGAATACAGAAACGGATAATTCTAACTACACAGAGGTGACAGATGGCAGTAAGATCCCCAACTTTAACTCATAAATGTATCTCCCTACAGTGATACTACTGTTGCTACAAAAAGCAACCCAGTTTAAAATCCTCATTAAGTCCTCTGGGTGCCATAGTATCAAGTTCATAGATAAGCCTTGTTTCCAATTGCAGTAATAATTTTCTTCTGTCACCACCACGAATGGACGTGTGCGCTTGCATAATACACTGGCGACACACTTTATTCGAGCTCGGCTAGTCCCACGAATTCGGGTATACCCGGGTGTATTGAGGTTTGTGACTGTTTTCTGCCCGAGTGCATTGAGGTATTTTCCATGCAGGGATTGAAGCATTTTATTCCTGCTGGCAGCAATACTGCACAGTATATATATATATACTGCATTACAATTCATGAATTTATGCCATCTGGTAGACACGCAAAGCATTGCAGCCTATTAAATCCTAATCATTATCATTTAACAGATCAGCCGCCCATCAGCCAGGCATGAACCCAGGCTGGGAAGGCAAACGCAACGGGGCTTGTCAGAGGTGAGGAGCGGCGCATTCCAGGTATCTGCCAGGTACATACTGGGTATTTGCTCGAATAAAGTGTGTCGGTGCAGTAGGCATGCACCTCAGCGTTGCAAGGCTATGCTTAAATTTTTTAAAGTGCCTCGCAACTGG